>NC_065443.1:181691373-181908873 GCF_917563875.1 Diabrotica virgifera virgifera | reverse complement strand
TGGAAGGGGAAAAGTGGTTTGAATGTTTAGTGAGTTTGAAAAAGAAGTTATTATGTTTTTGGCATCGCTGAGGAGCAGTTCGACGTTTTCGTGGATAAGTAGTTAGCAAGTACCAGTGGTTTGTTTGATAGTGGAGAATAGTGCTGAAAAGTGGAACGAGAGACAGATCAAATTGAGACGAAATACCTCTTTGGTTCTGTATTTATGTGAGAAGGAGAGCAGAGAATTTTTGGAGTTTGTGTGAATCGAGTACTGGTCAAAAGAGGCTTTGGCTCGTTGGAGAATTGGTGCTGGTATGCTGATAGTTTTGAAGCTGGAGAACGGAGAGGGCTTTGATGAGTAGCCTTTAACATAGTCAACGAGGGAGAGCTGTTTTGGGTCACGAGAAGACATCAGAGTGAGTGAAGCAAAAGGTCAGTCAACTTATGTGAAAGATATTTTTATGTTCGGAAACTAAAATTTTTAATAAAAAGCATATGAATTAAAGTTCCAATATTGCAAAAAGTAATAGGAAGTATAGTTAATCTTGCGAATACATAAATTTGTTTTGTTTATTTTGTTTTAACAAAGTCATCGGGAACAAACCGATAAATTGTTTTTTTTAACTAGATTAAATTTAAGTGGTAAAAATTTCATTCGGACATCTGTGTCCACAGGTTTTAGATTTGATAGATTTTTAGAGTATTGATTTTGATCAATAAAAGACAATTCTGTATTTTTATTTTATATTTTTGCTTTATTTCTTTTTCCTATTTTTTATCCCGATTAGGATCAACTGAGATATACTGAAACCATGAGAGAAGATAAGTATAACGTAAGATAATTTAGATTTTTTTTAATATTATAAAAAGGCACCCTGAGATTTTTTTATTCATTTTTTATGTATGATTTGCGACAATTAAATAATTAAACAAATAAATAATAATTAATATAAAATTAATAAGAAGCAGATCATAACAATATATGTTTTATTTTAGTAAAAGTTTTGTTTGAATGGATTGAATTTTTTATATCGCTTTTAAATAAAAAATGGCGGATTTTTGAGAAAAAAACTTTGTTGACTTTTTTATTGAAACACCCAGTATATTTTTTTTTGTAAATTGAAAGAACGGTCATTTACCTATCCAGCGATATAACGTTTTTTAAAATCGGTTGCCAATGACTGAGTAATTAATTTTTAAAATGAGAGGTTCAACGTGTGTATCACATAACTAAATAACATAAATATACTACATTTACAATCAAGATGCAGTAAAAGTAAACAAACCGAAACACGTTAACTCTTACAAGGAGCACTCCCGAATCACAATGTATAAAATTTGTAACTCATCATTTGTGATTTACAATGTATATACAATGTAAATCATGATTCAGGAGTGCTTCTTGTAACAATTTAGGTGTCTCGGTTTGTTTACTTCTAATGCATCTTGATTGTGAATGTAATATATTTATGTTATTTAGTTATGTGATATACACGTTGCACCTCTCATTTTAAAAATTAATTACTGTCATTGGCAACCGATTTAAAAAAACTTTATATCGCTTCATAGGTGAATGACGGTTCTTTCAATTTACAAAAAAATATGCTGGGTGTTTCATTAAAAAAAAGTCAACCAAGTTTTTTTCAAAAATCCGCCATTTTTTTTTCGTAATTGAAAGCGATATAAAAAAACTCAATCCATTCAGACAAAACTTTTACTAAAATAAAAAATTTCAGCGAAAACCGCATATTTCTGTCTTGAGTCGTTTAGAAGTTATTGGCAGTTTAAATGGGGGAAAATATAAGTGGACACCCGGTATTATACACGGGATAAAATAAAGCTTTTAGCGCTCTCATGATTATATTATATCACTCTGCTACGCGTTGGGAGGTTATTTTCTTGTATCGCTCTAAAATATGCTATTTTTACCCCTTATACAGGGTGTTTCATTGGGAAACGGAAATACTTTAATGGTGAATAGAAGTCATCGAGGCCGTTCTAGGTATACTAAATTTTTTGCCCTACCGAGTTTTATATCCGAGTTACAGGGTGTTTTATCGATTTTGCTCATTTTTTCCTAAGCCATAAATTTAGAACCACCCTGTATATTTTTTTAATATTTGGTACACATATGTCTCATTCAAAACCCAAACGATCGACATACTAATCACAAAAAAAATCCAGGTCCAGATTAACAAAAAATTATAAAGTAATTGTAACCTTAAAAAGACTGTATATTGAAATTTTGAAAATATGTTTGCATATTTGAAAAGGGCACAAAAAACTAAGTCTAAGGCTTTGCGACGATTTTTCGGCCAGACAATTTTTTGACTTTAATTTTGAAATTATATTAAATTTTTTAAGAACTCAACATTAAAAAGCAGGTATTATTAACTTTTAATTATAAATTATTAAAGTTATTGAAGAAAATACTCATTTTAAAATAAATCAATACTTATTTACAACATTGGAAAGACCCAATTATTAATCACAATACGAATCCAGGTCCGGATTAACAAAAAAACATAAAGTAATTGTGACCTTGAAACAACACCCTGTATATTGACATTTTCAAAATTTGTTTGCCCATTTGAAAAGACCACAAAAATCCGAGTTTATCGGTTCACTTTGATTTTTTGTGCAAAAATTTATTAACTTTAATTTTGAAATTAAATATATTCAAATTTTTAAGAACCCTGAAATTAATAAGCACGTTTTTAAGGCACTTTTAATAATAAATCGTTCAAGTTAATGAATAAATACTAATATATTATTTACTGTGTTAGAAGGACTCACTTACTAATCACAAGTAAAATCCAGGTCCGTATTAACAACAAAATACAAAGTAATTGTGACCTTAAAAAAACCCCCTGTATATTGGAATTTTTAAAATACGTTTGCACACCTGAAGAGAGCACGAAAAACTAAGTTTAATGTCCCGCTTTAATTTTATGTGCAGACAACTTAATGACATTACTTTTGAAATTATATCGAAATTTTTATTGAGTTCCCAGAGTTCTTAAAAATTTCGACATAATTTCAAAATTAAATTCATTAAATTGTCTGGCCAAAGAATTGAAGCGAACTTAGTTTTTTGTGCTCTTTTCATACCTATGTGAAAACGGATTTTGATAATTTCAATATACAGGGTGTTGTTTCAAGGTTAAAATTACTTTATATTGTTTTGTTAATCCGGACCTGGATTTTTGTTGTGATTTGTAAATGGGTCGTGCGAATGTCGTGAATAAGTATCGATTATTTTTAAAATTTAATTTATTGTTAAAAGTACTTTAAAAATCTGCTTTTTAATTTCAGTGTTCTTAAAAGTATCAATATAATTAATTTCAAAATTAAAGTCATTAAATTTCCTTCACAAAAAATTCAGGCAAAACAATAAACTCAGATTTTTGTGGTCTACTCAAATGTGCAAACAAATTTTGAAAATTTCAATATACAGGGTGTTGTTTCAAGATCATAATTACTTTATGTTTATTTGTTAATCCGGACCTGGATTTCTCTTGTGATTAATAATTGGGTCGTTACAATGTGGTAGATAACTATTGATTAATTTTAAAATGAGTATTTATTCAATAGCTTTAACAATTTATAATTAAAAGTTAATAATACCCGCTTTTTAATGCCAGAGTTCTTAAAAAATTCAATATAATTTCAAAATTAAAGTCATAAAATTGTCTGGCCGAAAAATTGAAGCAAATGATTAGACTTAGTTTTTTGTGCTCTTTTCAAATATGCAAACAGATTTTCAGAATTTCAATATACAGGGTGTTGTTTTAAGGTCACAATTACTTTATAATTTTTTGTTAATCCGGACCTGGATTTTTCTTGTGATTAATATATCGGTCGTTTGGGTTTTGGATGAGACACATGTGTACCAAATATCAAAAAAATATCCAGGGTGGTTCTAAAGTTATGGCTTAGGAAAGAAATTGGCAAAATCGATAAAACACCCTGTAACTCGGTTATAAAAGTCGGTAGGGCAAAAAATGTAGTATACCTAGAACCGCCTCTGTGACCTTTATTCACAATTAAAGTATTTCCGCTTCCCAATGAAACACCCTGTACAATAAATAACTATTTTTATTTCCGTATTGCTGTATCACGATTATATCAAGGTTAAAGAAGCTTATGTTTTTATTTAGGGGGTAGCAATAATTTGGTATTTCAAACCAAATTATGTACGAGAACTGTTTTTATCATGTGTTTATTTGTATAACGGATTTAATTAAAAATGTTTCAGAAACAAGTTTTCTAAGTCTTCATAAGCAACTTTTTTATTAATTTCACAAGAGCTTTTATCGTAAATTTAATTGAGGACAATAAATTGACTTTTGTCAATTTTTGTTATAAGTATGATACTTTTCGAGATATTCAGGATAGGCGATGGAAAATAGTAAAGGCAATATTTCATTCTAAAATTTGTCTTGAATTTTTTACATTTTTTTATGTGCATTATACTTAAATACTACTTATAAAAATAACAATGAACTATTCCACAAAAATATAAGATCCAACTTAATATAACCTATTTTTAAAAAATTTCAATCGGATTAATAGCCTGTTTATATAAAATATTTTATTAATTTATACAATTTTTTTGATATTGTAACTATGCAATAAATATGGTTTTTTTCAGGGTATATCCAAGTTTCACGCCCAGATAAGAGAAGATTATAATAAACTAGCATTGATGGTTCAAAAATTAGATAAACTCTTGGCAAATTTATTAATTTGTAGTTACTCGACAAATTTATTATTTATTCTGATTAAGCTTTTCCAGGGTCTGGAGTAAGTAGTTAAGTTTTGTAGAATTAGTCTGCTCTTTATTTATTCCTATTTACAAAAAAATTTCAACAATATAGTAATTAATTTATAACCTGTTTAAGGGCATAGGTACAAAATTTCGGCTCCAATGATTTTTAAATGCATTAATTTTTTTCGAATCCTGAGAAAGGTAATAAATATTTTTGAAAAATTTAAAGATTAGCTTACTGAAAAATTACCTTATTACCGAGGGCCAAAAATTCCTTACAATAAACATAAGTTTCTTTTGAATGAGGCATTTGAAACTAAAAATAACACTAACTTTTCTCTCTGTTTCACTCCTGTAACTTATTAAACTAAACAATATAGAAGTTTTTAGGAACTTTCTGCCCTCGGTAATAACGTAATCTTTCATTCTGCATTTAAATTAGAAAAAAAATACTTATTAGTTTTCTCAGGATTCGAAAAAAATGAATGCATTTAAAAAGCATTGGAGCCGAAACTTTGCGCCTACCCCCTTAAAATAAAATATTTTGATAAAAATCGAGGTATGTCTGAGCGTTTTTCTTTAAATCTAATACACACAATAACGTATTAGTTGATTTTTTTTCTTGCCTCCTGAACTGTATTTACGAATACAATTTAATTAATTGATTGGTTGACTTACCTGTTAAGGAGGGACAATCATAATTGTCCTATCTTACATTTCGAACATTTATACTTATGGTAGTGGTATTTTCGGGCCGCTGATCACATTTTAGAGAAACAGAAGAAGAAGAAAGAAGATTATCAAGCTTCTTGACACGTGACGTGCGCGCATCACTATTTATTTTATTTTTAGGTAGTGGATAGGTAGCCGGTACCGGTGACTTGTTCTGTAGCCGGTAGTCGCTTATTACTGGTCTAAATCATGTCTAAATCAAGGGTATGTTTAGTTTAGGTTATGTTTATGTTTACTTCGTGTTTAAGTAGTACTTATATATTCAGTATAATATATTCTTTATCTATGCTTCGTGTGCTCCTGTGTTTGTTTTGTATAAAGTTTAAAGCATTGAATTGAATTAAAGGTTGAAAGACCAAAAGGACAAGATGTAACCGTAATTGGTTTACAAAAAAAAAAGAAAATGAAAAGCCAATCCGATCAAGTTGAATTTAAAAAACAAATAGTTTCTAATCTCTTCTAATCTTGTTTCGGTATCAATTTTAAAACTATATGGTAATTTGTGAAATATGGAAATTTATACAGGATCTTGTTCATATAGAAAAGCAGAGTTTTGCCTTCAGAACTGCATCAATCAGGCAAATTTGATTATCTGTGATGGGGACTAAATTTTGGTTCTGCCGGGGTACAATAATAATCATAACTATTGTTACTTTTTAATTTTTTTAATAAAGTTTTACTTGATCTCTGGGCAGTGGCGTACCGATAGATCAGCGGGCCTTGGTTCCAGATGAGGGCCCGCCCAATTAAAACACACATTGTATATCAAAAGTTTTTAATAAACATTAAATATAAATCATCATATATTATGCATGCCATATATTTAAAAAAGCTCAAGCTAATTTTAAACAGTAAATTAATATTAATCCTATCGTTTTTCATACTGACATAACTGATCACTTTACTCCAGCAGTTTTTATAAATAATTAAACTCAAAAATTTTCTACATCTTAATCTCCAGTCCTAATTAAAAACCTTAATATCGGAAAACTAAAACAGCTTTTAAAAAATGAGCATTGGAATGATATTTATATGAACAAAATAGATTCTTAAATTGTATTATGATACATTTAAAAATAAGTCAAATAATTATGGGCCATTCCACGAACATACGCCTGTTTTGGATTACTTCGACAACGAATATTTTACTGTGCAACATAAGAAGTACGAAAGTAAATGGCGCTAATAATTATTCCAATAAACAACAATGTACACAGTACAATATTCGTTGTCGAAATAATCCAAAACAGGCGTATGTTCGTGGAATAGGGTATACATACCAACCTCTAGGGACATACAACGCTTAAGAGCACACAGTAGCGATCAACAGGTAGCAACAAACGCGGTCCAAGATTGCGGCTGTAATTTTGAATATTTTGTCGAGATATTTGGCACACATATTCGTAATATAATAAAGAATACAGAGCCCAATTTCAGAAATACGTTAGTATGTGGGAATTACTCTATAACTAAATAGAATATTGCAAAAAGGAGCCTGTACCGCCATTACGAAAAACAAAAAAATATACTTTCTTCAAATAAACTTCTTTATCCCATGCCTAGATTTTGTGTCACACTGGATCTACTGAAAATCGATTTTCTATAACAAGAAATCGATCGTGACTGACTGGGCAACATTTCGCGCCTATTAGTATAAAAATTATTGTTTTTATGGTATAAACGTCACTGTCAGAGTCGAGTTACCGACGCACTGTTGCCTCACTGTTGAAAGTTCGCAGAACTTTCGAAAAACAAAAATATTGATGACGCGCTACTGTTTACTCTTAAATAAAAAAATATCAAAAATAAAACCTTGGATAACAGTGGGGTTGATATCTTTAATCAAACGACGAGATTTTCTTAAAAAGTATAAAGCAATTTTCGCTAACACTTAATGTTGATTATGAAAACTACAGAAATAAGCTTAATAGTTTGTTAAAAAAAAACGACTTTTATCAAAATAAAATGCATGAAGCGGGTGCAAACAAAAAAATGGAATAAACATCTAAAAATATTGAACACATATCAAGGATCACAGTAGGTACTTAAACATTTTTGACTGTATCATTTAAAACTAAGTTAAGACTATTATATGAAGTACTGTGAACATGAGGAGCGTTTTGATATCTTTTCGAAATTTTGGCTTGAATGCCATATAAACACCACTCATGTTTGCTGCGCCATCACATCCCTGACCCAGCAGTTTGTCCATGCATATATTTAATTTAGTACACGCAGTTTGGTCAGTTATCGGAACAAATCCTAAAAATTATTCGTTAATTACAACATCCAAGACATTTTCTTCGACATACACAATTTCGACATACCGAAAAACTAACTAAGTTGGTCTGTTTTTGAAATGTCTTGAGTTGCATCTATAATATTATCGAAACAAATGGAGATGCACTAATATTATGAAGTAGTTCACTTTTAATTGAGTTTCCAAGCAAATCTATCACCTCATTTTGAATTTTCGGGCTAAGATAAGTGACCGATTTTTTTCTTCAATTTTTTCTTTCTTCCTCGAAGGAAAAAGCGCGTTAAAGCGGGCCCCAGACCCTGGTTCCACGGAACCCGCGGAACCATGCTCAGTACGCCACTGTCTCTGAGTTAATTATTTGTGATCTGTTTTATTACTTTTTCATAAAAATACACACTGCTTGAAAATAATTATTTAAAATAAAATGCACTTATTTCGCACAATCATTGAAAATGTATAATATAAATGCAGCTATTTTGTATAATTTTCGTAAGTAATACACATGCTATTACCGGTAGCCGGTGCCCCTAGGTACCGGCAACCAACTCATTGACCGGTAGTTCCGCCCATTTAATTATTAACCAATAAAAGCCAACTACCGGCTACGGAAGAAGTCACTGGTACCGGCTACCTATCCACTGCCTTATTTTTATCGCACAAGACATGGGTGGGTTCAAAAGAACCAATGGGGGGAGCGTACAAATGTTCGAAATGTAAGATAGGACAATTACGATTGTCCCTCCTTAACAGGTAAGTCAACCAATCAATTAATTGTCCTTCACATTACATTTCGAACATTTGTACTTATGGTAGGCTGTTGAAAGATTAAACAATATTGTGCGATAAATAAACAAAAGTCCGTTGCAATCCAAAAATGAATACTTAGCAATTTTTATAGGAACTTTTCATAAATATATATACCTAACATAGAACAATATTAATTAAGATTATTGTTTATGTTTTAATTATATGAGATGTGTACCTTTAACCAGGTACAAATAAAAATAATAAGAAAATTAATGTTCTTACTAATATTAGTAACCTAAACATGTATTTAATATAATTACAAAATGCATAACAAAAAATAAACCAACCAAGAAGCATACAATTACATGGACTCACCAGACAATACGGTTTTGCAAAGAGTCAGTAATCTTTTGCTAGAGGTATATTAAAAAAAATATTGAATACTTGAGAATTTTCTGTCCATCTCGCCGTCTCTCCAATATCTTCTATAATCCAGTTCTAACTCTCGCTGAAGTAGATGCATGTCTGACACTATACACTTTAAAAATATTAGTGTCTATATTTTTAATTTAAAAAAATCTTATATCCATCTACTCAACGCCTGGGTAGATGCTGCTTTATACGTCTCATTTTTTTTAGTTATAAACAAATTGTCTTCTTGTACAGGACTACCATCATCTAAAATAAGAGCAAGACATATTCGTTTAATTTTTAAATGTCCTACAAAACAAATATCACGTTTGTTTTTAAATAGATGAGGTGACACCGATTACTTAACACAAGTGCACCAATTTTCAATAACGCTTCGTCAGCGGTTCAATATTATTCTTAATTCACGGTCAAGTCGAAGTCAGCATTAAAAACATCAACACTTTCCGAGTTTATTTATAGTTACAGCAAAGCATTGTGGATCATTCTATTTCATTAGTTTATCAATAATTATCATTCGTGATTCAGATACATTATTAGACAGCTAGACTTCAAACGCACCAACTAGTTACTGTGGTATTCAGAGTTGGTAAAAAATAAGTATTAAGTAAAAGTGTTTACTTCATCAACCCCTATCATAGGGGGTAACTACCCCAACTAACCTAGGATGTTCCCGAGGGTGGAGTCCCACCATATGGCGATCGAGGACCAGGGAAGAACACAGGAACTGGCAGTCTGCAACGACAAATGGAAAGAAAAACGTCTATGGATGAGGTTTCTTGCACCTCGACCACCCTAGAAAACAGTGTGGTATATAGAAAAGGATGGAGACATTAGGTCTGACACGGAGCTGAGTATGGTTATGGAAAATGGAATATGGTATGGAGCATCGTATGGAAAAGGAACGCGCATTGAAAACTTTGGTGATACGAACTTAGATGTTTAAAGGGGTAAGTCCATATTATTTTTTCTTATTGTATTTCCACGATATAATCCTAATTCGTATAATCATATAATATAATAATAATATAACCATAATGTAAGATACACATAATCTAATTTTTACCTATTTTTATCTACTTAATCTATTTTTAATTACTTATCTATTATCTAGAATCTATTATCGAGCCTTTTTTTTAAGTATTATCAGTAGTAATTGCACAAGAGCTTTAAAATTATTGAATTTTTCCCGAGTGACACTTTGACAGTTTTAAGTTCACGAGCCAAAGGCGAGTGAAATTATGTCAAAGTGTCACGAGGGCAAAAATTCTATATTAATTTTAGAGTTCGAGTGCAATTTGTTGCGATTATTTCATGAATAAAACTGTTCAAAACCAAAATTTTATTTTAATTTATTTATGTAAGTACAAATTAGTACAATTAAGCACAAAGTTTTTATAAATATTTGACGATTGAAAGTCATCACTTTTATAATTTTTAAAACATTAATTGTCATTAATGTCACTGAATGTATTTTTTCGTAGCAACGAAGGGCATCTGACGTAATATACTTTTTGCACGATTGATAATTTTTGACTGTTTTCCGTGATAGATTTTACGTCAGTAGGTGACATTTACTAGCACCTCGACGGTAAGTAATCCAACTGTATAATCCCTAGGGCTCAGTGGAGAACTTTGTTCAGATGGAAACACCAATAGCGATAAAGGAATTTATTTATAGAACCGACACTAGGGTATTTTTACCCCGGGAGAACTTTTGAACACTGATTGGTTACTGGTACGCGTTTAGTTGAAGACTGATGAAGACTCTATTTGAAGTTACATCTTGACAGCTTGAGGTGATTCTTGAGAATGATTCTAAAATGTCTTATTTCTCAGCGGTGGCACTTAGTATTGGTGTCAAGCCACGCGCTGAGTATATTTACAAATATTGAGAACAAAGAAATATATTTGATCATCAAATTAAATAATGCAATTGCCCGAATTATTGTTTACAGTTTACAATTCGTGAACTAAATTAGAGACCCGTACATGTAATTATATAATAACAAATTGGTTCATGTCATATACGGGGTGATAAAAATATACTGTTCAATATCGAATATGAATAACGAATGTTTGATATTGGACATGCTGCGGACGGCCAAGTAAGTACTGCCCGACGAAATAAGTAATAACGAATGTAGTTAGTGTTTAAAGTTTACAATAATCATGATACATTAGGTTACCAAGATAGGTTAATAAAATGTGTGATATAAAGACCCTAGTCTTTGAACAAATAATACTTTTCCAACTGCAACACCTTAGGTAATAAATCAAGGTTGAATCTGAATCAGAATTTAAATCAAAACATTCAAATAAAAGTTTATAAAGTTATTGAGTGGGATAAGTTTCAATATGTTAGTTAAGAATAATATTATTATTGTATTCTCTTATTATTATAATCGTAGTATTAGTTATTTTATTATTAATGTTATAGAATTGTACTACGAGCTCTCTGTCTATAATTATATGTAGATATTTTTAATTGTAGTTTATTTCATCCAAAAAACCTTGAATAGAATTTGCAGAATATGTTTTCTGTTACTCGTTTTATATTACATCATATTACATGTGTAATGAAAATAAAGTCGTGTTTTCTAACGATAAATATTTTGAAATACGTAAAGTTATTAGATTTTATTATTAGAGTATTTAATATTCTTCTTATTATAGCATTGTGTATGTGTGTTTAAGTATTAAATATATTGGTCACCTTTTCGTCTTAATTTCTTCTATGACCATAATCGAAATATTAGTTTATCAACCCTGTAGTTGTGTAAAAGAGGTATAAGTTTTGTAGAATAGAGTAGGGTAAAGTATAAATAAAACCTACTGTAAGTAGGTTCCTTGGCGCGGGACAAAAAATCCCACCATTTGCAGCGTTATAATTAATTTCCAAAAAAATTATCCTAATTCCATAATTCCAAGTTCCGTTTGCTAATTTCCATCATGTAAACAATCTATTTTCGTGTTAAATATGCAGGCCTCAACCGAGTGGGATCCGTACTACCACCCTAGGCCTACCTCTTAGCATCATCCGACACGACTTAGTTTTCAACCCTTAAAGTCAATCCCTACCTAGTTTGCATATATTTCTGAAAATTTTGCATCAGGCACCGAATTCTTTTGTCGCTCACGGTGGTTGTAAGTCACCTGAGCCCATTGTTTCTTTCTTCTGCTTTGCTCACGGTGGTTGTAAATCACCTGAGTCCATTGTTTATTTCTTCTTCCTTGCTGAGCTTGCTGTGCTTCTCTGTTTCTCTGTTTTATATTTTTATGATAAGTCCCTCTTTCATATGTTTCATGTTTCTTCGTATTTGTATAGTTTCTATATTGATACCTCCTCGTATAATTTTCTCTTTCTTATTTATTTGTATTCTTGTAATTTTTCTTCTTATTTTCGCTTGTTTTCCTATAAGTTTGATCTAGGTACGTCCTTGTATCACGACGTTTTTCTTCTTTTGTTTTTCTGTACTTTTCATCACGGTACATCTTCGTCTCCTGTGATTCGTATTGTTTTTTATTTCTGTGACCACGATACGTCCTCGTGTCACGTCTTCTATTTTCTTTTGCGTTGGTTTTGTCACGTTTTCCTTGGCGTTAGTACTGTTGCAGTTTTGTTTCTGTATGTTTCTCTTCTTTTTTCAGAGTTATTGTTATAATCTTTCTGTGTTACATTGTTTTCTTCTTTCCGTCGTTCAACGTTTTGTTTTGTATTGTATTTGTGTCCGTTTGGTACATCTCTTCTGCTCCCTTATACCTACTGTCATTCGGTACCTGCGGGAGTCTATTGTTTTGTTGGGACGAGGTTTTGTCACTCTTCGCCCATGTAGTAATGTATTTGTGTCCGTTTGGTACACCTCTTCTGCTTCCTTATACCTACTCTCATTGGGTACCTGCGGGAGTCTATTGTTTTGTTGGGACGAGGTTTTGTCACTCTTCGCCCATGTAGTAATGTATTTGTGTCCGTTTGGTACACCTCTTCTGCTCCCTTATACCTACTGTCATTCGGTACCTGCGGGAGTCTTTTGTTTTGTTGGGACGAGGGTTTGTCACTCTTTGGCTATGTAGTAATGTATTTGTGTCCGTTTGGTACACCTCTTCTGCTCCCTTATACCTACTCTCATTAGGTACCTGCGGGAGTCTACTGTTTTGTTGGGACGAGGTTTTGTCACTCTTCGCCCATGTAGTAATGTATTTGTGTCCGTTTGGTACACCTCTTCTGCTCCCTTATACCTACTGTCATTCGGTACCTGCGGGAGTCTTTTGTTTTGTTGGGACGAGGTTTTGTCACTCTTCGCCCATGTAGTGTAATGTATTTGTGTCCGTTTGGTACGGTACACTTCTTCTGCTCCGCTACCTACTGTCCTTCGGCTTCTGCTGGAGTCTTTTGTTTGGTTGGGACGAGTGTTTTGTCACTCTTTGCCCACGTAGTTGCCCCTGATACAGAGCTGAATTGTACTGTATTGTACGATAGTCATCGTATTATGACCTGTTTGTTGAGGATTGGATTCCTTTCTTTGTGTCGCTCCTGACACTATCCATCCTCGGTTCGTGTTTTGAGTGGGTAGGCCGTTACTTCCTCGGTCGATACCCTCCTCGTGTATGTAACTGTATTTTTTGGTAGTGCTCATGTAGTACTAACGACTGTTTCTCTTATACTGCTTCCTGTTTATAAAGTTGTTCCAATTCGCACATTTCTAATTATTTTTATTATTTTCTTATGTAATTGAAGAAACTGTCGACGATATAGAATCTGCAATTTTTCTATTTACAACCTATAACACTGACCTAATTGTAATCTTGTCTGCTGTTATGTAATTTGCAACTCCTGCTAACGTGTTATGATTTGTGACATTGACTTAATTATGTGTAATGTTTTGGTAGGACACGTAAATATTATTTCAACAGAAATTATTTTGATTTTACATGTATTGAAATACTTTTATATACTGTTTTTCATTTATTTATATAAGGATTTGGCATTTTAATCCAAGCGGCTATTTAAATTAAATTCAGTCTAATTATTAAAAAATATTTGGTAGATGTATATAGCTACGTTAAATATAAATATATAATATATGAGATTGCTTTGTAGAATTATGAAAATTTTACGTATTTGATTTTAATTCAAGTGACTATTTATGTTTTGAACTATGCGTATCGTATTTTGCTGAACAAGATATAAAGATTTTAAATCAACGTTAATTAATAATTGTCTATGTTTTGTTGAATGCGTTATATCTATTTTAGAGAGGAATACCTTTTATTAATAATTGTTCAATAGTTTATGTAAACGTAAGATAATTTAGATATAAATGAAGAATATTGTATAGACTGGACTTTTATATTTTGATTTATTCGGTATACGATACGTGCAATGTTGGAAAAATGTAATTCGTTCAAAACTTACGGTTTTTTTTCTTCCTCGTTTCTGCGAGTTGAGTCGCTCTCTTGTCTGGTTGGCCCTGTGGCTCGGTCTGGATGCTGTTGCGCTATCCTGCTTGTTTACGGTTCCTGATCTGGAAGCTGTCCGGCTCTCCCGATTCTGGTTTCTGATCTGGAAGCTGTCCGGCTCTCCTGCTTCTGGTTTCTGATCTGGAAGCTGTCGGGCTCTCCTGCTTCTGTTCTCCCGGGCCTAGCGTCGTCTATCTGCTACTGGGTTTGTTTAGTGTGGACTGTAGTTGTAGGATCTCCTTTTTTCTCGATAAGGACCATGTATATTGTATAATCCCTCTGGGGCTCAGTGGAGAACGTTGTTCAGATGGAAACACCAATAGCGATAAAGGAATTTATTTATAGAACCGACACTAGGGTAATTTTACCCCGGGAGAACTTTTGAACACTGATTGGTTACTGGTACGCGTTTAGTTGAAGACTGATGAAGACTCTATTTGAAGTTACATCTTGACAGCTTAAGTTGATTCTTGAGAATGATTCTAAAATGTCTTATGTCAAGCCACGCGCTGAGTATATTTACAAATATTGAGAACAAAGAAATATATTTGATCATCAAATTAAATAATGCAATTGCCCGAATTATTGTTTACAGTTTACAATTCGTGAACTAAATTAGAGACCCGTACATGTAATTATATAATAACAAATTGGTTCATGTCATATACGGGGTGATAAAAATATACTGTTCAATATCGAATATGAATAATGAATGTTTGATATTGGACACCAACTCGACGGTAAGTACTCCAACTCGACGGTAAGTAATTCACTTACCGTCGAGTTAAAATATCTCTTAATTTTAATTTATTTTTTGAAAGAATAAAGAAAACTGACGAATTATTTATTAATATTGAAACTTATGGTACAATTTGTTAAATTATTTAATGAAATCCCACTTGTTTGTGCTGTGGTTTCACTTCTAACAGAAACTCCTGCAGAATCGCATACATTAGTAGTATTACTAGTATTGCACAATATTTTTTCGGCAAAATCTATTTTATTTTGAAGAGAATTTTCTACATAGCTTTCTGCCACTGTCGATGAACGCCAACCTCCATGACGCTTTAATCCGAGGACATCAACACTGGTTCGTCCACATAAGTAGGAATAACAATTTTTAATTTTCTTGTTTTTTGTAAAGAATATTTTAATTCATTTTCTTTTCAATATTATGGGACACTCCGTATATACGAGTAGGCCAATACCTAATTCAGTGAGTATGTATTAATTTTTATCATTATTTTCAAGTAAAAACCTTAAAGTTTTTTGTATGTAATTACCTGCCTACTCGCCTCATTTTAAAAAGACAATTCGCCAACCAACTCTCTTGGTTAACAGTCACTTACAATTATTCCGAAAAGTGTATAGAAACTCAATATAGTCCTCGCGAGTGATTTATACTACTCAGCAATAGCAGTACGAAAAATAGCAGGCCTTCTCCAGCTTGTGCAACGAGAAATGACAAGGTAGGAAATATTTTTATTACAATTTACTTTAAGGTCTGGTTTTTTTACTGTTATTTTTTTTATTCTATTTTAAATTCACCCTATGCTAAACAGTCCACTAATAAAGCTCTCACTGAGTTAGTAGTCTCCTCCAAGATGATTTATTGATCCGTTACGAGCCTGATAGATCCATTTTCTATGTTTTTTTCTTGCATTTTTCATTTTTCTAAGAGGGTAATATAGTCGGGGAAAGTTTCTTTTAAACCTGAATTGTTTGATTTTATTGTCATACTTTGCTAATTTACAAAGATCAGAATCAAATTCAGGTTATTTAACCGCATTTCCTTTGACTTTATTTTTTTGTTATTCTTTAACATAAGGCGATAAAATATTCTTTACAAAATTAAAATCACGTATCAATTAGTAAATTGGTTTTTTGTTTGTGCCGATCGTTAGTGGTACCTATACCTCAGTTAATGTTGTTTTTTAAGTAAAAAAGGAACACATTAATGTAAAAGTAATTATTATTAAATTGTCAACGTCGGCCAATAGACAAATTTTGTTATAATAATTATTATACAGGTTGACTCTATTATAGATGAAACTGTGTGTTTATTTTACACAGTAATTTTTATTTAAAGGGTTTATGTTTTATAATTATTTTTTGTCTATAAATATTCAAATAGCAGAGGACATAGTTTTCTATTTTATTAGCACAAAGTTCGGTTGTATTTTATTAATTTTCGTGTGGTGAACCTATTTTATTTCCTAACGCTAATTTCATATTTATCTAAATTTATTAATTCTACATTTAAATTTACAAAATGGCAGATAAAATTAAAAAATATCAATCTTTAAGACAAGTTGAAGTGCAACAAATGACTGAAATTCATGCTGTTGCTTTAAAGGTAGCTGCTGACGATAAGAATTTTTACCCGGTTTTGGAAGTTATGTATGAAGGATTGGAAAAAATTCGTGACAATTTTTATGATCTTCATAATAAAATAATTATGTTAGTTTCTGAGCAAGATAATGAGGACGCGCTATTTAAAGTCGAAGATGATTGCCGTAGTAATTTTGACAAATTATATTATAAAATTAAATTAACATACGTGCAAGCCTTTAGAAAATCTTCAACATCAAGTCAGCAAACTACATCAACTTCACAGTCTCAAAATCCTTTACCTATAAATTATTTTAATTTACCGAAACCGGAATTGCCATCTTTCAGTGGAAAAATAACTGAATTTAGAAGTTTTATAGATCAGTTTGATGCTCGCGTTCATACTCTTACTTACTTACAACCAATTGACAAATTTAATTTGTTACTATCGTGTTTAAAGGGTGCAGCGCGCGATGCTGTGGATCATATTGACATCACAGCAAACAATTATCCAATTGCCTATGATCTGCTTTGTGAAAGGTTTAATAATGTTAGGGTAATCGCTGCCAATTTATGGAATAACCTTGAAAGTTCACCACAACTGACTTCAGAAGATCCAAAAGAACTACGCAAGTTGTTAGATACATTTTCGAAAAATGTGGCACCTCTAAATAAGCTAGGACTACCCACAGTACATTGGGATTTTATACTTGTTCAAATGATTTTAAAACGATTAACTGTTTCTTTAGTAACACGTTTTGAGCTTTTTCATAATAATTCAACCATCCCAAGCTATAAAAAACTGATTGATTTTTTAAATCAAAGTTGTCTCGCTTTAGATAATATTGATTTTCACACTAAACCAAAATCTAACTTTTCTAAAAAACCTAATTCTTCCAAATCTACATCATTGCTTGCTCAAACAGAACCTGAACCAAAATGTTCTATCTGTAAAACTAATGATACCCATGCCATTTATAAATGCTCCGTTTTTTTGGCAAAATCTCCTGTAGATCGATTTCAATTAATAAAAAAGAACAAGATGTGTATTAACTGTCTTGGATCACATCGTTCTAGCCTATGCAAATCTACATGGACTTGTCACTCGTGCCATAAAAAACATCATACACTACTTTGCTTCTCCTCTTCTAAGAAAGAAGAGAATGTTCAAGATTCGGCGGCATCCACTTTAAATTCAACGACTGGATCATCCGTTTCTGTGTGTTTTTCTTCCGCTGATAAAAGTACTTTGCTTTCCACTGCATGTATTGAGGTGCTTGATTGTCACGGTAACTACCAACCTGTTAGGTGTCTGTTAGATTCGGGAAGCATGACGTCCTTCATCTGTCAAAAGACCCTTAGGCGTTTAGGTTTACGTCCCATGAAAACTTCAGCTAACATCCAAGGATTAGGTTCTATGCAGTCGAACACTAATTTAGGTGGGGTTACCATTTCTTTTAAACCAGTACGTAAATCTTCTCCTATTTTGACAACCGATGCGTTAGTCTTGACAAAAATATGTGAGGATCAGCCTTTATGTAATTTAGAAGTTAATACTTGGCCCCATATTGCTAATTTAAAGTTAGCAGATGATAACTTCTTTCGTAGAGGATCCATAGACATTCTTTTAGGAGCTGATGTATTCTCTACAATTCTTTTGGATGGACGTATTTACGGCAATCAAGATGAACCTGATGCAATTAATACTATATTTGGCTATGTGCTTATGGGAAAAGTAAATATTTCAAAGGCACCTACTCTTACTTCTTTATTTTGCCAAGTTGAAGATACGGTTTCTTTGGATCAGCAAATAAAGAAATTCTGGGAATTAGAAGCAGTCCCTGAAGTTTTTTGCTTAGCTCCTGATGACGCTAAAGTGGAAAATATGTTTATGAATACTTATACGCGTGAACAATCAGGACGCTTTGTAGTAGATCTACCTTTTAAGGAAGAAAATCCTGTATTTCCTAATATTAGATCACTTGCTCTTAGTAGGTTTTATTCATTAGAAAGAAGGCTTCAAAAATCTCCTGAACTTTATGACCAATATTGCACCTTTATGAAGGAATTTGTTGAGCTCGGTCACATGGAACCTGTCCCATTGAATAACTTCGATTCACCTAATGTTTACTATTTATCGCATCATTGTGTTTTAAGACCTGAAAGTCTAACAAGTAAATTAAGGGTCGTTTTTAATGGTTCCGGGCATCTTCCAAATCAACCCTCACTCAATGACAAATTATTCACTGGTCCTAAGCTTCAGACTGACATCTGTACAATTTTGATTAATTTTCGATTGCATGGTTATGTAATTACGGCCGATATTTCTAAAATGTATAGGCAAATTTTAATTAATCCTACTCAAACAGATTATCAAAGAGTACTTTGGCGTTCTAATAATTCCGAACCTGTTCGAGATCTTCGTATCAACAGAGTTGTTTATGGTCTCTCTTGTTCTCCTTATCTTGCTATTAGATGTCTACATCAGTTGGCTAATGATGACGGGGATTCGTTTCCTCTAGCAGCCGAGGCACTTAAAACTGGAACCTACGTTGATGATATCGTTTCTTCCTGTCCTAGTTTCGAAAATGCCTTAGCACTAAGAGACAAACTTATTGCCTTACTTGCCAAAGGAGGTTTTGAGTTGAAAAAATGGTCGAGTAATGTACCCGATTTATTGAAAGGATTAGCTGTATCAGATTTAGCAATAAAACCTCTTACATTTAATGATGATATTTCGTCCAAAACACTTAAAGTATTAGGGTTGGAATGGGACGCTTCTTCGGATACATTTGCTTTTAAAGTTCAAGTTTTAGACTCTTCTTGTACAAAACGTCATCTTTTGTCCAATTTAGCAAAAATATTTGATCCTCTTGGATTTTTATCTCCAATAACATTTCTAATTAAACACCTTATTCAAAGAATATGGACTCAAAAGATTGGTTGGGATGATGCTCCATCAAAAGAAATTATCCGTTTGTGGAAAAAATACATTGATGATGTAGCATATTTGAGTAAATTAAATTTACCTCGTCGTTTATTAATTGACGATATTTTACGCTTAGAAGTTCACTGTTTTGGTGACGCTAGCGAGAAAGGTTACTGCGCTGTCTTGTACTTTCGATGCTTATCACCTTCAGGCCAACCTTTTGTTTCTTTTGTTATAGCTAAATCTAAGGTCGCACCCATTAATGAGGGACTTACTATTCCAAGATTAGAATTGTCTGCTGCGGTTTTAGTGGCTCGACTAGTCTCCTTTGTTTCTTCTGTTATTAAAGATAAAGTAGAAATCAAGGAAATATACTGTTATTCTGATTCTGCTGTTACATTACGTTGGTTACAATCTTCCCCTCATCAGTGGAAAACTTTTGTGAGCAATAGAGTAGCTTATGCGCAGGAACGAGTAACTTCTTCATGTTGGCACTATGTTCCTTCTGAAGAAAATCCTGCTGACATTGGTTCAAGGGGTTGCTTGCCCTCTGAGTTAATTAACTGTTCCAAATGGTGGGCGGGACCAACCTTCTTACAATCTGATCCGCTAACGTTCTTTGAACTTAATTCAAAGGAGTCTACTAATGTAAATTTGGAAGTGCGGACTGTCGCATTGATTGCTGAAATTCCCAATAATTTTTTAGATATTTTATTGGATCGTCATTCGTCTTTAAATAGGTGTGTTCGATGTTTGTGTTACATTATTCGTTTTTTCCATTATGTAACCAAAAACCGATATGGTAATCTGGAAATAGATTGTTTAAGTTTATTGGAGCAACATAACTCCTTACTGGTTTTTGTTAAACGAACACAGCAGATCTTTTTTAATACTTTAATAAATTTTATCCAAGATAAACAGCTGCTTCCAAAAAATTTAAGAAAGCTTTCACCTTTTATCGATGCAAAGGGAATTCTACGTGTAGGTAGTCGCCTAGCTAATGCGCCCATTTCGTATGATCGCAAATTTCCGGCATTACTTCCTAACAGTTGTAAATTAACTGATATGATTATTGAATCTACTCATCTGCAATATCTACACGCCGGGCTTCAAACTGTTCAATACCTAATTTCTCAGCGTTTTTGGATTATATCTTCCAAACGAGCCATTCGTAGAGTACTGTCTAAATGTGTTAAATGTTTTAAGGTGAATCCTTTGTCTCCAGTTCCGTTAATGGGAAATCTACCGCTAGCTCGAATATCTCAACTAAAACCTTTCAGTAATGTTGGAGTTGATTTTGCGGGCCCTTTTCCTATAAGAGCTTCCAAACTTCGAAAGTCTCAAACTCTTAAAGCGTATTTGTCGCTTTTTATTTGTTTCTCAACAAAAGCTCTTCATTTAGAGCTCGTATCTGATTTATCCACTGACGCGTTTTTAGCTGCGTTTAAGCGATTTGTCAGTCGTAGAGGCCGATGTCAACATGTTTATAGTGACAATGGCACTAACTTTGTTGGAGCCAGAGCAGAACTTAACAGATTGGCATCACAAGCTGCTTCTCATGAATCTATTCAATGGCATCTCATTCCCCCTTCTTCTCCACACTTTGGAGGTTTATGGGAATCTAATATTAAGACGGTAAAGGGTCATTTAATTCGCACAATTGGAGAACAAGTACTAACTTTTGAAGAGTTATATACTATTTTTTCTCAAATTGAGGCCATCATGAATTCGAGGCCAATATGCCCGTTAAGTTCAGACCCAAACGATCTTAGTGCGTTAACTCCAGGACATTTTTTGACCATGGAGCCTTTGAGTGCTCCGCCCGAAGAAACGTTGCTCGATGTTCCGCACAATCGGTTGAATCGTTGGCAATTATTAAATAAGTTGCACCAACAGATTTGGGAACGGTGGTCTAAGGAGTACCTCCAAACTCTTCATCAAAGGGCTAAATGGAATTCTCCGTCTCCAAACGTCCAACTAGGTACCTTAGTGGTAATCCGCCAAAATAATATTCCCCCGCTACAATGGCCTTTGGGCCGTATAATTGAGGTTCATCCTGGATCTGATGGTATAGTTAGAGTGGCCACAGTGAAAACTAATAGTGGTATATATAAACGCTCTATAGTAAAATTATGTCCTTTGCCTTTTGAGCCGTAACGATACTGCGTATTGTGGTGGGCGGTTGTGGTTCGTCCACATAAGTAGGAATAACAATTTTTAATTTTCTTGTTTTTGTAAAGAATATTTTAATTCATTTTCTTTTCAATATTATGGGACACTCCGTATATACGAGTAGGCCAATACCTAATTCAGTGAGTATGTATTAATTTTTATCATTATTTTCAAGTAAAAACCTTAAAGTTTTTTGTATGTAATTACCTGCCTACTCGCCTCATTTTAAAAAGACAATTCGCCAACCAACTCTCTTGGTTAACAGTCACTTACAATTATTCCGAAAAGTGTATAGAAACTCAATATAGTCCTCGCGAGTGATTTATACTACTCAGCAATAGCAGTACGAAAAATAGCAGGCCTGCTCCAGCTTGTGCAACGAGAAATGACAAGGTAGGAAATATTTTTATTACAATTTACTTTAAGGTCTGGTTTTTTTACTGTTATTTTTTTTATTCTATTTTAAATTCACCCTATGCTAAACAGTCCACTAATAAAGCTCTCACTGAGTTAGTAGTCTCCTCCAAGATGATTTAAACACCTTCATTAGCCAAAAGCATTGCTGATGTCCTCCTGAACGAATGGCCAGTATAGTTCTCGGGATTAGGCAAATTTAAGAATTTGGCAATTTGAGAAGGCCAGCCCCCGATTGTCCCTTTCCCTATTACTTGAGCACAACATTTTCCTTTGGCGTATCTTAAGAACAAATGATTTGATTTTACTTGTAATGGACGAAGTTTTATATACTTTTGCAGAATTTCTAAATATGGAATTTTATCGTCTGGTTTATTAACGACTGTAAAAGTACGCTGAATGTTCGTTTTTGTATTGGGTACTTTTACAATCATTAAACCATCGGTTTGTTGGATGTCATTCATAGTAATATTATATAATTCTTCTCTTCTACAGGCACCAGATATTCCCAATATCATTGCGACCTACAGATTATGAAAAAATCTTCATTAGAGTATGTCTTCTACCTAAAGTAGCTTATATTACCTTGTGAACTAGAAATTCTTCATCCGGTGCTTCCATCAGAAATTTTTTTAAGCCTATAGCCAACATTTTTTTTCTTTAAATACGTGATCAAAGTTGAAAACTTGGAAATATCAATGCCATCATAAAGAAAAACGGTGGATTTAATCATTGAATATTCTGCCCAGAGGCTTCCAGGAGCTTTCAACTGCATATGTCTTTGAACGAAATATGCCAATAGAGTCTTTTCTTCGATTCTTAAATTCTTGCCTTCGCACCATTTTTTAAAACTTTGGTAGGTATTTTGATAACGGATTTTGGATTTTTCGGGAATAATTGCGGAACACCCTTCTTCCCAAGCCCGTTCAATTTCTTCAAATTCACTTTCGCTCATATTTTAATTTATAATAATCAAAATTGTACATAAAATTATTGACAACTAAATAAAAACTCAATTCTCCATTGTTGTTATGCACCCTAGTTACTAACTAACAACCAGTAGGTCAAATAAACGTCAAATTGAAAGGCATGTATTTAGAAGTCCTCCTAAAAATTATTAATTTTTAAGGTTTTTTCTTAACTTTTTGAGTATTGCTAGTTGTATAAAGAAGTACTAAACTAGTGCTCTGTAAGAAAGTGTGAAATTTCGCGACTAGAAGTTAAATTTCAGAAAACAAGTAATATGGAAGGTATACCACCCGAACCTCCAGATAAAGAGAAATTTTATGTAGAAATGGAAGGAGATGGGATGATGGAATATGAGGAATTAAATAAAAATAGGCTAAATAATAATGTAACAAACAAACAAAACCAAACAAGTAGCACTATTGAGGTAAGTAACAAATTTAGTTCCAATGACGATGAAACTTTGACAAATTTAAATCAAACAGATAAGTCAGGTAAGCAAAATTTAAATAAAGTAATAAATTTAAGATTAATACATAGATATCAATTTGGAGATAATGCACCTTATATAGTACATATAGAAAATAAAAACGGTAACAGCGGTCGATTACACAGGATCGGCACGGCCCGATTGATTTTAAGTTCAGTACCTGAAATTGAAAATAATATCACACAAATTACAATAGTTGGTAGAAATAAAATCAAGGTAGAACTAAATAATTTTGCTAGTGCTAATAAATTAATTGATTCTGAAATTCTAAAAAGCAAACAGTACGAGGCATATATTCCAACGTTTTTTACTCAAAAGAAAGGTGTTATAAAATTGGTAGATAAAGAGATAAAAGATAATGATTTATAATCATTAATTAAACCTAGATTTGGAATTAAGTTCGAAGTATTACATGTAAAAAGAATTATGCGGAAAGTGATTCAAGATAATGGTAATACTATTTATGTAAAAACAGGAACTGTAATTGTCACTTTTAAAGGTCAGTCTATACCAAAAAATGTAATAATATAAAAAATGAAATACGGGGTGGAAAATTATACACCCAGAATAATCCCATGTTTAAAGTGTTTGAGATTTGGGCATATAAGTGCTCAATGTAGAGGAAAAGATAGGTGTGAAAGATGTGGCGAAGAACACAACAAATCTAATTGTTCCAATCCGAATAATTTACTTTGTGTATTGTGCAAAGGAAACCACAGCGCTACTGACAAGGGAGCAGATTGTACAGAAAGACAAAAACAGGAATATATTAAAAAAGTTATGAATAATGAAAATATAACATATTATGAAGCTAACAATAAATAATAATAATAATAATAATAATGACTTTATTGCTTTTTTTTTAAAAAAAATACAAACTAGACAAACAGTAATAATTATAATAAAGCAAAAGGCGACGTTCGCTCTTAGATGATGTTCCTAGAAACACCAGCTAAGAAGCGCTCTTCCACGTAACCGCAGTTATATAAAAAATATTATTCAACAGTAAGCAAAGAACAAGAAAATACTTCAACTAAATATACAATATATAAACGAAAACGATCAAGTAGTATTGATTCTAGTAGTGTAGATAAATAAACAATGGAAGCACGCAGAAAAATTTTGCAAACACCAAAAGTACAAAGTCAGCCTTGTTATAATCTTAATAATCCCATTTATTCTAACAAAACACAAACACAAAACGATAATCAAAATAATATAGGAGAAATAATAGTAAATTTTATTTTAGCAACATTAAATCAAATTAATCACAATTTAGATAAAAAACGTTGGAATTATTAAAAAACAATATTTCACAATTATTATTACGTCGTTTACTGGGATTTGGTCTAGAACTACTTCTTTACCATTTTTGCTGTTTTTAATGCCGATTTAATTTCCTCTTTTTATTTTGCGCAACCCTGTAAACATTGTTTCGACTCTCCTGAAAAACTTACTAAAGTACTTATGTGCTTATTCACAGGAGCCAGAGATATAATCTAAGATAAAATAATATAAAATCGATTTGCACTGATTACCGTTTAATGGATAAAAATGATTGGATATGTAATTTAGCATGTTAACAATTACAAAAAACAAGGGTTGCCCGATCTAATCTTTTTCTAACTGTAATTAAATAATAATTAAAAAATGACATTTTTTATAAATAAAAAAAATTCGAGCCGGGCAGATATTATTTCAGATTTTCTAGGCCATTCTAAACAAAAAAGATCTTTTGCAATTTTTCCCTAAAGTTGATCGTTTTCTGGTTATAAACAATTTTAAACTGAAAAAAAAAATGAAATATGACGATTTTGAAGGCTGAAAAACATCAATATAAAATATCATTTTTGAAATTACGAAGTACCTAAATTCAAGTTCAAACCTTATTCTATCAGCTCTTTATAAGTCTTTTGGACTTATTTTAATTTAAAACATTGTTTTTTAGTTGTTATTGCCCGTCTCCCCATAAGAAACCTTCCTCATTTAAAAATTAAAAAAATATATGTTTTAGAAATTATGTAACAAAGTTTTAATTATGTGCTTTTCCTATCTTATAAAAACTAAAGTACCAGTTAGGACCAAGGCGAGAGTGTGTTTCGGCCAATCTAATTAGGGATTTTTCAGTTAAAAATGATATCATTCAATATTAATGCTCATGAGTTTTTATTTTATTTATTAATTTTTTTTATTTATTTAGCGTAATGCCTAGACAACTAATGGCCATTGGCATGGTACAGTAAATTTTTTCAATCAGGTACCTAGTGTAATATGTAGTGTGTGTTTGTGTGTTGAGTAAATGTTTTGTTACTATTTAGCAAAGTCGACGTCATTGTCTTTATAAAGAAACGCTAATTTGTTTCCGAACACCTGTGGTCCCTCCGGTGAGTACCGATCCCAAAAGAAAAGAAACTATTTTCATTTATTAATTTTTAATAAATGAAAAATATCCTACCCAGCTGAGATAGAACTCACGACCCCTGAATCCTTTGCCACTGAGCCACAGAGGGGGTGTATTTAATCTTTATAATACTATTATTGTCACAGTATAAAGAGGGAACCTCTATATGTATACTGTGCTATAGTTATAAGAATATAGTATTATATAACAGAAGTTATTGTTATTGGTGTAATAAACTTTCTTTATTAGTAGGCATATTATATTATATCTATAAGAAAAAGTATGAACTGTGGCCTTTAAACCATTACTTTATATTTATTAATTTTCCTATAATATCAAACCTCTTCTCTCGGTCCAGCACAGGTTGTACTTGTCGATATTTAGCCGACAGGTAGATATCGACAACGATATACACACTTTCGTTTCAGTGTAGAGTCGTAAATATTTTGAAAATGATTATTCAGACTTCTTTTGACTTGACAAAGTGTTAATAGTTTTTACAATGGGTAAACCACAAAGACGTTTATGTCGACGTCGATTGAGGAAATTTTATGTAAGCCATCAGTAAATAAGTACTTACCCACCTATTATTTAATTTAATTTTTTGTTTGAATAGAAATATTTTCTTTTGAGTTTTGGCATTTTCCTTCTTAATCTTTTTTAATGTTTTTATAACAATACTATTGTTCAGTTTTACTTATATAATAAAATGTAATTGTAGATTGCAGCCAGTACATTGTTCTGTATTTCAATCAGAATTATTTTCTTTTCTTCTTTACATGAGCTTAGAGTAATACCCAAATATTTTGCAGTATTTGAATATGGAGTTTGATTTTATATTTATTGAAAATTTATTTTGAACGTTTTTGTTCGTAAAGTTTAGAGTTGATTCACCACTTGCTCGCCCAGTCATAGATTATATGATGATGATTTTGCCATCTTCATCAAGTCACCTTCGCATCTACCTATTCTGATCTTTACTTGATCCTTAGTTGTAAATTCAACTGAGAATTGATCAGTAGTATAGATCTATTTTATAAATGCTCCTCTTGCAGTTTATAACTAGTACCTATGGTATAACTAGACCCAAACCCAGACATCCAAAGTGAAAGTTATCCTCCAACACCAAATTTTTCTATATGGTCCACATAATGTTCAGAAAAACAGAAAAAAGTCACACCATTTTGAGCGTCGGGTTTGAGGGGGTGGGAGGGTGATGGGGAGAAATCGGTAAATTCGTAGTTTTTGACGTTTTTCGTCAATATTTCTAAAACTATGCGGTTTAGCGTGAGCAACCTTCTATACAAAAGTGTTCTACATTAAATTTAAAATAAAAAAAAGGACCTATGCATAATCCTTGTACAGCGAACGGTTCCAAAACGGAGGTAGTATAGTATAATTGGTCCAAAAAGGCCTAACCCAGACATCCAAGGTAAAAGTTTTCCTGTAACACCAAATGCTTCTATATGGTTCCCATATTGTTCAGTAAAAGGTTACACCATTTTGAGCGTCCGGTTTGATGTGGAGATGGGGAAAAGTTCGTAAATTAGTAGTTTTTTTACGTTTTTTCGTCAATATTTCTAAAACTATGCTTTAGCGTAAACTATGTGAAGTGAATTTATAACATTATTACTGAGGAAAGAAATTTTCTTTAACAAGATTGTGGTTTGTAAATAAAATTTGCTATTTCACTGGCCGATGGTATGTTAATGATAAGCCTTTGAAGAAACGTCAACCTCACCACCCAAAATCATCATCAATTGCCCAAATAATATATAGAAAAAGAATCGAAAACCTCCACCTTTTACTCTTCGTAACTCTGGAACCGTTGATTTTATAACAATTATAATGTATAAAACCTTTTTTGTTTTAAATTTTATGTAAAACATTTTTGTATAGAACATTGTTTATGATAAAGCAGAGTTTTAGAAATATTGACGAAAAACGTAAAATAAAAAAATATGAAATTTTTTTTTAAGAAACGCTTTTCTTTTGTTACGAGTGCCAGAAATTAAAAATAATATAAAAACGCTGGACGGAAAGGACGCCCGAGAACTTTATCGTACCGATCTATTATCGTTATCGTACTAGATACTGGCATTCTATAAAAATATCAAAGTTACTCGTTATTTTGATATCTTGGAAACACCTTGTATACTTGAAAATATTTTATGGTTCTACCAAAATTAATTCCTGCATTTGAGAAAATGTACGGGGACACTATAGATTATTGGACAAATCAATAGAATATTAGTCATACTTTCATTTCAAATTAGTTCATTTTTCTGAGAAATTAATAGTTTACAATACTTGCATTTTACTGCATGGATTTTAATGAAATTTTGGGAGTAGCCCAATCTCCTAATTCAAAGTCTATCCTATATACTATATACTATGGCGCTTTTATCATGGGGGCGGTTCCCACCACTTCTCGGGGATAGAACATTTTTATTTTCGAATTGCATGGAGCAAAAGGAAGAATTTTAAGAAAATTTAAAAATGCGCTCTATGATTTGATCTTATTTTTTTCAAAAACCTTTCATTTTGAACCCGTCCAACTTTTTGAAAGTAGAAATAACACTATATTAAGAGGTATTGCAAAAGAAAAACAATGCATTTAAATTCTGGTGGATGAGGGGTTAAATGTATGTACTTCTCATTTTTCCTTAAAGTACATTAGTCATATATTTTTTTGCACCATATCTCGCTTAGTTTGAATGTAACCGACATTTAACGGTGCTCGTTTTAAAGGCCTTTTCAAACACTACAAAAGCATGAGCACTTTGAGCATGTACCAAAAAACAAACTCTTTTTACCTACCATATCTCTTTTTGTAATATGTATATGTAAATAGAAAATTTACGAAGGAACGAATCTCTTTGTTATTTGTAATCTAAAAAAACATGTACCAAAAAACAAACTCTTTTTACCTACCATATCTCTTTTTGTATTATGTATATGTAAATAGAAAATTTACGAAGAAACGAATCTCTTCATTATTTATAATCTAAAAAAAATTTTATGTAGTGTTTTTAGTTTGATGCATAGTTTTTAAGGTATTCACAAAAAACCGTCCGAAAACGTGTAATTTTTAAATGAAAATGGTCAATTTTCAACTACCCATAACTCAAAAATATTGAGTTCTCAAAAAAAAGTATAGAACAGTTTTTGCTTAAAAATAGGTTCTCTAACCACTTCTATGCTTATTTTGACCAACAAATTTTCCGCCCCCTTGAAGGGGTGAGAATTGCCCCAAGATAAAAGCTCCATAGCATATAGGGTAGATTTTGTTTCTTGAGCTATTCCCTAGTTACTGTGAAAATATCAAGTACATCGATGTAGTAGGATGGAATTCGGAGCCAAATACTCTCATTAACTGCCCTATGCTTTGCTATGATCACGTGAGAGAGGACACACGATTCTAGCAAAATTTCTATTTTCTGTAACTTTTCGAGTTTTTGCATTCTTTCATAATGTGTAAAAATATACAGGGCGTATCTAAAAGGTTAAGATTTTTTTTCATTTCCGGTTTAACCGGAGGCCATATTGTGGGTAAAATTTATTGTGATGATAGTTAATAAAGTACTATATATGTCTGCCAAATTTCAAATTTTAGTTTCTATTACAGAGGAAGTTATGGACACTCGAATTTTTTTTTTTTAATTCATAACTCCCCTCCTTTGAGGAGTTAAGAAATCTGACTCATGTTATTCAATTAACCGATAGGATATCAAAAATATATCGAAAAAGAAACAAATTCCTTGGAGCCATTTTTGAGAAAATCTAATTCAAAGTTATGTCAAATTTTGACCCCTTAAATATAGGCAACCCATAACTTTTCTTGAAAAACGATAATATTCTTGTTATAGCCCCATCTTTAGGCTATATAAATATTTTTTCAAATTAAATTTATCTTAAACAAGTTTTTAGATTGGTAGGGAAATGTGTCGGGTGGGCGGTCAGCCATGCTGGCCGCCATTTTGGATTTGGAAATATCAAATTCCGTATTTCTATTTACCTATCGATGAGCTAACTTTAAGTTAAATTTCATTCGTTTCAGTCAAAATTTGTAAAAATGGGCCCCAAATAACCCCCCTATTTCGGCCCCCTTTGAGAGGTTTTTTTCAAAAGCTTAGTTTCTCGACAAAATTCTCTTAAACTTACTCATACCGAATTTCATCGAAATCAGTCCAGTAGTTTTTGCTGGGCGGTGGCGATATACGTACGTACGTACATACTTCCGACATGTTTTTTTTTATTTGCTTTTTAGACTCAGGGGGACTCAAAACGTCGAAAAAAAGTGAAATCTGAAAAAAATTTTTTGCACGATCCTATAACTTTATCTATTATACTCATACTACGTATGTAGTACGATAAAGTAAAAATCAGCTAAAAAGCAAAAAATAAAAAAAATTTAAAAAATCTAACACATTCGCTAAAGAAAAGCGTGGCGCGTCTCCATCGAATAAACGGTTTTCGCCCCACGCTTTTCTTTAACGAATGTGTTAGATTTTTCATTTTTCTCTTTTTGATTTTCGAGTTGATTTTTTATAATATTTTTAATTTTAGGCACTCGTAACTGAAGAAAAGCGTTTCTTAAAAAAACTTTTTCATATTTTTTTATTTTTTACTTTTTAGTCTTACACTTTTCAAACATTAAAATATATCGTCATGTTTATTAAAATATGTATAACACATATTATGATGTAGGTACAAACATGAAAAGTAGTCGAAATCGGCAAAAAATTTGAAACTTTATTGCATAACGTAAACAATTAACGTAAAAAGTGAAATTATGTATATTTCATATAATTAGCTACAAGCTGTAAAAGTTTCAAGTTTCTTCATTGTAAAAAACAAGAGATTTTAATCATTTTTCGTTAAAATCGTTTTTTATTTAGACAGTAATTAATAAACATAAACAATTTTCTATTGACTATTCGTGTATTGTTTCCGCGAATGCATATGTCTGCAAATTTTTAGTCATTTGCATTGAGCAAAAGGCAGTCAAATTAACGTCCAAAGATTTGATCTAAACGATTGAACTAAAGAAAAGCGTTTAATTAATACACCAAAACGAATGCGTTAATGTTAATTGTAGCACAAAACCTCTCTACCGGTGGTTTTTCTAAGACTACGATAAAAACAGGAATTTTTTTATTTCGAGGTTTGGTTGAACGATGGCTTAGTGTGAAAACCTCGTATCTCATTGTACAGAAAATTTTACATGACTGATTTTAAACTGAATATATGCATACTCTAACCCAAAATATATATGAAAAATGTATGTGTAATGATCTAAACATACTCAGAATCAAAAATATGTTAACATAGTTTTTTTGGTTTAAGTTATAGTATGCAGAAATTTAGTTTAAAGTCTCTCCTGTAAAATTTTCTGTGAAATAGTATACGAGGTTTTCACACTAAGCTATCGTGAAGTTTTGTTTCGTATCATATTGAAATTTGACACGAATAATAGGGGAGCAAAGTATGCTAAATTTGCAGTCATACGAGCGTTATATTATGGAGACCTATTGGGTTGTGATTATTAGGTCCTAAAACCAAAAAAAATTAAGTAACATTTTCTATTTTAGTGGGAAATTTCCACTTTTTAATTTAATTTTCCATTTCCAACGTTTTTTCCGATTATAGCGCCATCTATCCATAGCTCTAAAAAATGTCTCCAATAAAAGTTGCCTATTTTTACGCAAAGAATCCAAATTTGCAATAAAAATTTGGGGCTTCCATTTAAGATTTTAAAGTAACCTTCATCCAACCCCACCTCCATGGGAAGTCATGTTTGATACCATTCTATAGATTTTTCAAAAACATAATGAAATTGAATTTTGCAGTTTTTCGATCTGATGTTTATTTTGCGAAATAGGGTTTGAATTTAAAATTTTAAATTTACTCCCCAACCCTCTCCGTGGGGGGGGGGGTCATGCTTGGTACCATTCAATCGATTTTTGAAAAATATTGAAGACGTATTTTTTAGTTTTTCGATCTGACGTTCATTTCGCGAAATATTCGCTTTTTTTGTGAAACTTTTTGATTCACGCATTTCCTTACGCCCAGCTCAAATCGTCAGATTTGTGAAATATACACTCTTTTGCATGTATTTAACTTACCTTATCTTAATCTGACAGTTTCGAGTATTTTTAAAGATAGATTTTTTTTTTCGGGCCTCCCATAACGAACTTTCCTGTGTTAAGAGCCAATATATGGCCGAGGTACATCTGCAGGGTACCAGGTTTCTCCCCATATGATAATCTGACGCGCTCAAATAACCGCAAAAATCCCCGCTTGGGCTCCCCTACCATAAGCGCCGATTTTTATATAAACAAATATGAGCGTTCAAAATTTGAAATTTCATTGTTTATCTATGAAGAAAAACGTAAACAATTAACGTTAAAGTGAAATTATGTATAGTTCATATCATTAGCTACAAAAGGTAAAAGTTTCAAGTTTCTACATTGTAAAAAACAGGAGAATTTAAGCATTTTCCATTAAAAGGGTTTTTTTATTTAAACAATTAATAAACATAAAAAAAAATTTATTGACTATTCGTGTATTGTTCCCGCGAATACATGTCTGTAAATTTTCATTCATTTGCATTGAAGAAAAGGCAGTCAAATTAACGCCTAAAAATTTGATGCAAACTATTGAACTAAAACTAAATAAAAGCGTTTACTAAAAACTAATAATTTACCACAATATGTGGACCATATAGAACAATTTGGCGTTGGAGAAAAGCCTTAACTTTGGATGTTTGGGTTAGGACCTTTTTTATTTCAAATTTAATGCAGAACATTTTTATGCAGACGGTTGTTTATGCTAAACCGCATAGTTTTTAAAATATTGACGAGAAACGTAAAAAACTACGAATTTACTGATTTCTCCCCCTCTCCTCCCCCCCAAACCCGACGCTCAAAATGGTGTAACCTTTTTCTGAACATTATGTGTACCATATAGAACAATTTGGTGTTGATAACTTTCACTTTTGATGTCTGGGTTATGCCATTATTTAGATCCATTTTGTCATACTAAACCGAGTTTTAATTTCCTCATCAGGATTTAGTGTCTCGTTTATCAAACATGCCAGGTATTTAAAATGGTTAACTTTTGTAATCCGTTCATTGTTGACAATTGGTTGCATAGGGCCGACATCTTGTTTACTAAGTCTTTGATGTATTTATGCCAAGTACGTTATTGGAGCATCTCTAGTGACTCGATCTATAAGGAATTGAAGATCTGCGATACTTTCATTAATGATACGCAATTTGGGTTTCGCAAAGGCCTGGGAACTCGTGAAGCTCTTTTTTCACTTAACATACTTATACAAAGGTGCCTGGACGTCAATCAAGATATATATGCGTGTTTTACTGACTATAATAAAGCATTCGACAAAGTACGACATGAACAATTAATGCATGTCCTGGAATCAAAGAAGCTGGACTACAATGACCTCAGGATTATATCGAATTTATACTATAAGCAACGAGCAAAAGTACGTGTTAACGATCAGCTGTCAGAGGAAATTGAAATCAGACGTGGAGTGAGACAGGGATGCGTGTTGTCGCCGGTTCTTTTTAATGCCTACTCGGAAGAGATCTTAAAAAAAGCTCTTGAGGGTGAAACAGCTGGAATAAAGGTAAATGGAGTTCCCATTAACAACATTAGATATGCGGATGACACTGTCATCTTAGCTGAAAATATTGGGGATCTTCAGAGGCTGGTGACCAGAATAGCAGAGTATGGCCAAGAATACGGGCTAACAAGGAATGTCAAGAAGACAAAGTTTATGAGAATATCGAAAACTCAAAGAAATAACGAAAATCTCATCATAAACGGATCCAATAGGGCTTTTCATCGATTGTCATTTGTTTCGAGCTTCTGTCATGTGTCACATAATATTAATATATCTACGTCATACGTCTTTGGTTTGTATCATTGGTTATATCAATAACGTATGACGTAGATATATTAATATTATGAGACACATGACAGAAGCTCGAAACAAATGACTGTGAATGAAAAGCCCTATATCGAACGAGTCGATCAATATGCATACCTTGGAACAATGATCAACTCCACAGGAGATTACTTACAGGAAATCAAAATCAGAATAGAAAAGGCTAGAGCAAATTTTAACAAAATGAGGAAAGTGCTCTGCACGAGAGATTTGAAGTTGGAGCTAAGAGTAAGGTTGGCTAGGTGCTACGTTTTCTCGACTCTGTTTTATGGAATGGAAGCTTGGACCTTGAATGCTGCATTAATGAAAAACTAGAATCATTCGAGCTGTGGGTGTACAGAAGAATTCTGAAAATATCGTGGACAGAACACATTACAAACAAAGAGGTTCTGAGAAAAATGAATAAAGAAATGGAAATCCTAAATACCATCAAAACAAGAAAATTGGAATATCTCGGACATATTACACGTGGAGAGAGATACAGCTTGCTCCAGTTGATTATGCAGATAAAGATTCAAGGAAAGAGAAGCATAGGGAGACGCAGAATATCGTGGCTGCGCAACATGAGAGAGTAGTACGGATGTACATCAAATGCACTTTTCAGAGCAGCTATCCTCCGCCGAGGAGATGGCACTTAAAGAAGAAGATACTTTCAGCCATGATCGCTGTGTTATCTGCACATCTGATGGTAATAGTTTCTCCCCTAATTCAAACTCCACATTGCCCTTCCAAGGCTTCGTTAAATTTTATTTCTGAGTAAAAGTTAAACAAAGTGTGGATAAACCGCAACCCTGTCTGACACCTCTTTGAATGCAAATGTTGTCTGTTTCTTTGCCGGTAACCACAATAAAAGCTTCGCTATTTATTCCAATATATATGTTGTAAAAGTGTCAAACCTTTATCAGCTATTCCAATTGTTTCTAATATATTCAAAACATCTATCGTGTTGAATCATATCAAACTCTAAGTTCACACAAGCGCATAAAATGCGGCAACTAGCAGGGCCGCGCCGTCCACGTGTGCAATGTGTGCGGCGCACACAGGCGCCAGTAATTAAGGGGCGCCACTAGAGTTATTTTAGAGAATTTTTAGTTATTTTTTTTAATTGCGTATATTTTGGGCATATTTTGAGCATTTAATGTTTTGCACAAAGGCGCTACTATGTGCTGGCGCAGCACTGGTAACTAGCAACTATGACTATGAGTTACAAGCTACAAGCCGTCAACACTGATGTTAACCTTTGTCGCTTTTGCACAATGTGGCAAGATTTACTTTTATCTTTACCGCCGAAGATGGAAACATGCAACCTGCTCCAACTGTGATATAAACATACTGCAACACAGTGTAACATACTACAACAACAGCCAACTTGTATGTAAAATTGCGGTATGTTGCTTCGGTGGAGCCAAAGCTTTATTGAATGAAACATAAACAATACATCCAACTTATTCTAAAACTATTATTTCTTATGTTATGTTATATTTTATTATCTTTTGGTGTAATAAACCACAAAGGAGAATTGGCAGAATGGGGGAAATTGAAATCACAATAAAAGAAAAGAAATTGTAATCTCGGACATGTGATATAGGTGAAAGAGGCGAACATCTTAAGACTCATAATTCAAGGAAAAATAGAGGGTATGAGAAGCGTAGGAAAGAGAAGCGTTTCCTGGTTGCAGAACTTGAGAGAATGGTTTGGTTGCAGCTTATGGCAACTGTTCAAAGCAGCTGCCTCAAAGGTCAAGATAGCCATGATAATTGCCAACCTTCGTCGCGGAGCTGGCACTTAAAGGAGAAGGAGAAATGTTAGGGACACAACAAAACATTTCACCCGCTTTTTATAGATTTTACGCAAGGCATATGATAGTACTATACGAGTGGAACTGTGGAATGGCATGGTAGAACTACTCATTTTAAAGAAATTAATAAATCTCACAAAAGCATATGTAGAGGGAATTACGATAGCTGTAAGAATTTAAGAAAAATTGCCGACATTCTTTACAATAAACAGTGGCCTCAAACAGAGAGATACCTTATCTCCACATCACAGAGCGTATTGTGCTCTCAAGTTATCCCTTAAACGCCCAATGGTGTCCACTTAAGGCGTATGCCCTTGTAACATATTTATTACGTGTTTAAAACATTTTCAAACATTATTTATTTTTAAAAAGACAGCCCTTTATCGAATGTTAATTTGGTTTTACCGATATTTTTGAAAGTAAAAGTAATATCTTGAGTTAAATATTGCTGGGCACAAAAAATACACCCTTGATAAAACTTGCTACTAAAGGTCTCTATATAATTTCTCGTTGGTAGGAACATAAAACTTGAAGCCTTCGAGATGTGGCTATACAGGCGAATCCTAAGGATATCATGGACTGACAAAATAACCAACGAGACCGTATTACGAAGAGTGGGCAAAGAAAGAGAGGTGATGTATACCATTAAAAGGAGAAAGGTAGAATATCTCGGACACATAATGAGAAAGGGCACCAAATACAGATTACTGAAGGTAATCCTTCAAGGTAAAGTATTCGAAAAGCGAGGAATTGGGAGAAGAAGAATATCATGGTTAAAGAACCTGAGGAAATGGTTCTCCACAACAACAACTAATCTATTTAAAGCATCAGTTAATAAAATAATTATAGCCAGAATGATCGCCAATATTCGAAACGAATAGGCACTAAAAGAAGAAGAAGGAACATAATCCATATAATTATCTACGTATAATTACATAATCGACATAATTATCCGCCAATGAGGAGGCTGAAAAGAAGAATGTGGAGAAAACCGACAAATCTGAATTACTGGCTTTTACTCGTATTTTAATTTTGATGTACATTGTAATTTTGTTGTAAGGTTTGTAAATTGTTTGTATTAATATTTTAGAAGATGGTGTGTTAATTAAGCATAACATAAGATTCTTAAGTTTAATCCATTTGCAACATAACTCTCAATAAATATATTAGCTATTTTCGAGGTGAACATTTTTACCCACCCTTGGACATACATGGAACCTAAAAAAGGTTGGGCGTTGAAGGGTTAGAGCAAATGCCGTATTGGAGAGTATTGTGTACAAAACGAGCACAGAAACACTCCTCGCATAATATTACACTATCTTCACATTACATATTATAACACAAGGGCTTCACATTATACTGGCTTTGGCCGATAGTAGAAAATACAACGATAGGTATCAAGGAAGACTTTATTAGACTGTAAAATACCGCAAAACAAATAGGCCTCCGAATAAATAAGAATAATACAAAATTTATGGCTATAATACGAACGGAACAGTGAGACAGAATATTAGAGTAAAACGTTACAATGGACCAGTACAACTTTAAAAGGGTTCATTAGTTTAAACATTTGGGAGCTACGATCAGCTCTGTCAACATCATTACTCATAAACAGATATTAAAGACAAGATACAAAGTGCAAATCGTTGCTGGTTTGCGTTACAAAAAATAATAAAATCCAAAAATGTATCCAGCTGTACAAAATAAGAATCTACCGTTCAGACCTATAATGACGTATGCCTGTGAAATATGGACAATGACAAAACAATACGAGAACTGCTTAAAAATCACAGAAAGAAGAATTCTTAGAGAAATATATGGAGCAGTTAAAGATGACACCAGAGAACTGTACAAAGTGGGAACCTACCAGCACTTATATGACTAACCAGATATAGTTAAAATAATAAAGTCACAAAGATCGGTCGGACATGACAAGAGACGAGAGCATTGTATCGCCACATTCTCAACATTTTACAAGAATTAATTACTTTTCCAAACTATAATCTACGTTAAAATTAAGACAGCCAATTTGTCTGTAAAAACGTGACAAAAAACAAAAGGAAATATACCTTATACGACATTATAAAACAAAATAAAAATATCTCAAAATATCTCTACATTAGTTTGTTAATTTTGTTCTCTTTAAAATTTGGAACCCAATTAAAGAATATTGTTCTTTCTACTATAATTTACAATAAATGTACATTTTATGAAAGTTGTTATTCTAGATAGCCATAACCCATTTAAATTTAAGAATGACAAGTTTATCATTGTATTGTGTCACTCCCTCGGGTCCACCGTTTCAACAATAGCCTCTTTTTACCTGAGGTGGCACGAAACAATATACTGTATTGATAGTTAGAACCAGCGCTGTTGCCACTTCTGTTGGTTCGGAATTGCTAATTTTAAGACATATATGTTACAGTTCAAGTTAATTCTCAGTTAGAGTTGACTCCAACTAGTTGGAGTCAACTCCAACTGAAACGAGCAGTAAAAGTTGATTTTAAAAATTTAAATCAACTTTTACTAGTTGGAGTTGACTCTTCCTGGATCGATTCAGTAAATGTTGATTATACGAGAATCTCAAGTGCATTTTTAATGAGTGTGCGTTTCTTTGTTTTGACCGTTTCAACTACTTATTAGTATAGTCTCTAACGTCGCCCTCGTTAGGTAAATTATTCTGATTCGATTTATTGCACAAACTTACTCAAAGAAATACATCCGTATAACAATCCTCATAACAAAATCACGCGGTACCGCGGTCGAAAAATTCTTTAACCAATTTCAGTAGTCAGTCAGTAAAGTGACTATTTATCGAACGAGTCTGATATTACGAGCAGAGGAATATACGCGTTCGATAAAGAGTATTGAGGTGGTGCGTACAAAATTGTATCGTCAATCATAAAAAACATTAACACTTACTTATAACTTTGAGGAAATTTTTTTAATTTTAAACGAAATAAAAAATTTGTATGACAGTAATCACAGATGACTTTTGCATGATGGCCGGTTTTGATGTTTAATCGATAGTTATCAATATTGTATACCTACCTAATTATTAGATCTGTAAAGTTTTGATTTATTTTGTATGAATATAATTGCGAAACACTACAGAATTTTACTTTTTGACATAAATTTTATTAATAATAAGATAAATTCTGTACAATATTTTTAATAATTAAAGTAAATAAATTTTAATTTCACTCAAATAAATAATCGATTGCTGCCATTGACCACTTACATTCAATCTCGGTTAATTTGATTAATTATCGCGGCAGGTAAAGTAACCATCTTCTTTCAATACAACAAAGTGTTACTTTACTGCCGAAAATGAGGGCAAATGAGTACAATAATGAATGATTTTAGTGACGTTTGGCGATAAACAATGATTTTAAACAAATTCGCAAAAATACGCACACCGGCAAAATTAGCCGAACACCTTAAAAATGGGACATGTTTGATATCTCGAGTTTCCTAAACCACTGATCCGATTTTAGTGATTCTTTTAGTATGTTATAGCCTTATTATTTAAGAATATCGTTGTAATAATATTGTTGCTAGACAGGTAAATATCACTTTATACCGAGTGTACAAATCATGCTGCGTTTTTTTCTTAAAGTTTGGAACACCATGTGGAATATTCTAGCACATGTAAACTATTAAAATTAATACTCGATTGTAGATTTAGGCTTTCTTAACATTTTTCTTGTTGATTCATTTACTTATGTGAGATAATAAAAAAGTTATGTGCGTTAACAACTATCAATGTTTTTCATCAATAAATCCTCATAGTAGGGGAGGAAAGTATACTAAATTTGCAGTTACTCGAGCTTTATGGGAACCTATTGGATTGTGAAGAGTATGTGCTAAAATCAGAAAAAGGTTAAGTTAAAATTTCCATAAAGTGGGGGACTTTTCATTTTTTAATTTAATTTTCCATTTGAAACAATCATTTTTCTCCGATTATGGCGCTATCTATCCATAATTAGAAAAAATGTGTCGAATAAAAGTTGCTTATTTTGGGTGTCACGAACCCCACCTCCGTGGCGGTTCGTGACACCCCACGGAGAGGGGAGGGGGGTAAATTTTAAATTTTAAAATTTTAAATACGAACCCTGCGATATTTCGCGAAATGAACATCAGATCGTAAAACTGAAAATACACCTATTCAATATTTTTCAAAAATCTACCGAATGGCACCAAACACGACCCCGGCGGATGTGGACTGGGGGGTTACTTTAAAATCTTAAATAGGAGACATCTTTACAAACTGCAAATTTAGCATACTTTCCTCCCCTACTATGAGGATTTATTGATAAAAACATGGCTAGTTGCTAAAGCACATAACTTTTTTATTCCCCCTGGGCTAGTGTACATCGACACTAGTTACTTGAAACAGGGTTAAAGATGTAATTGGCGCCGGAACTGTCCGAAAGGCAAAAATGCCATACGATATTATAATATGAAATTCAGAAACTAAAAAAATTCAAAGATTAAAGCTACCTTTATAAGATCCTGAAGAAATTTTTGTCATTATTTCATTAATAAGATATTATTTTTAATTATCAACAACAGTTCGAATTCATCAGTCTAATAGTGCGGACATAAATTCGTGTGCTGGTATTTTTACTTTTTGCTGAGATAAGTATATTACCTGCTAATTATATTTTAATTGAAATACCTAGTATTTCAACTATTGTTTCCTATTTATATTTAAGAGTTTTGTTTTGACTTTACGATTTATATATTTTATTTACAAATATTAATTGAAAACATTTCTAATATTTTATAAACCATGGGGAAAAATACGGAAGGGAAACCGCCCGACTTAAATTTAAATAATTGTCCGAACAATACTGAAAAAGAAAATATTGATTCTAGTTATAATAATATTATTGATTTAGAAAATCGTTATAGACCAGGCGATAAAGGTCCTTATTTTGTTTTCGTGGAAAGTAAAGAAAAACATATTGGAAGGCTTTTCCCAATTAAAATTGGTCACTATATACTCCCGGAGGAGAAATTAAGTAAAGAACTGGAGGATATAAAAGCAGTAGGAATAAACCGCGTAAAAGTCATATTTAAAACTATGGAATCGGCTAATTCGCTAGTAAACCATTATGTTATAAATCAAAATAATTTAGTAGCATATATCCCTAAATTTTACACCCATAAAAAAGGCATCGTCAGAATGGTTGATACAACTTTCTCCGAGGAGTATCTACTAAAAGCCATTATTTCCAATAAAAAAATTGTAAGCGTTCAAAGAATGAAAAGAAAAATTATAGATTCACACGGAAATTCCAGTTTAGTTAATAGACAAATGATTATAGTACAATTTCTGGGCAATGAAATCCCACAAAACATACAAATTAATCTTTGTAATTTTCAAGTAGAACCTTATGTACAACCGGTTGTCCAATGCTTTAAGTGTTTGCGTTATGGCCATTCGGCCAGACAGTGCAAATCTAAAGACAGCAGATGCAAAAAATGCACAGGTTTGGATCATCTGGAAGATGAGTGTCAATTAGAAAATGTTTGTATTTACTGTAAAAACAATGAACACACTTCAATCTCCCGTAAATGCCCTATTTTCACAAAACAAAAACAAATTAAACATATTATGGCTCAGGAAAACATTTCCTTTAAAGAAGCTGAAAATATATATGTAAATCCTTCTTATGCCAAAATTATTACGAATAACAGGTTCTCGGTGTTAAATAATATTAACAACTTTCCACCATTGCCTGAAGTAAGGCAAATATCTTCTCAGAGTTCTTCAGCCGTACTAAGGAAACCCTTTATTAAAACAAATATTCCTACTTCCAAAAAACGAAAACCTTCCCCACTATCTCCCACTACAGAAATGTCACCAATAAAAAAACCCCCCAATTAAAATTAAATGCTAATACTGTTCTTCCTAATCCTTATAGGGACGAATATATGAACTATAAAGAAAAGTCAGTACTTATACTATCTACATTCGTTAAACAACTTCAAAAAAGTTTTCCGTCTAGCCCAGTTACTTTTGCAGAATCAGATATAAGAGAATTTGTTAATAATATGTTTGATACCGACAATCACACAGATGGAATGGACATTAATATTAGTGGATCTGAATCCGAATATTATTAACCTTCCCGATTCCTAACCATAATATTAGAAAAGAAAAACTATTTATTTTGCAGTGGAACTGCAGATCTTTAAAAGCAAATAAAGCAAGTTTAATTAATTTTGTTAACAGTACAAATATTGGCTTCATTGTTATATCAGAACTATGGCTTAAGCCTGACGAAAAAAACTTTTTTTTGAGAGGGTTCAATTTAGTTAAAAAATGTAGAGTTGATGGTTATGGTGGCGTAGGTATTTTTGTAGCGCAAGGGCTCGGTTTTAAAGAGGTTAATATCACCCAGTCGTTAAACAAAGATTTAGAAGTTTGCGCAATTACTTTACCTTCTGTAAACTTATCAATAGTGTCTATTTACCGACTACCTGACGTGGTTGTCAATTTTACCGACTGGCTACAATTATTTCAGCAGTTCAAGTCCCATACTCTTTTTTGCGGAGACTTTAATGCGCACCATGATAGGTGGGGATCTATACCTGATAATCGACATGGAAAAATTTTAGTAGATGCAATAGATCATCTAGACCTTGTTGTATTAAACGATGGTACTCCCACTAGAATTAACTCTAGTGGAAATCATTCAGCTGTTGACATAGCATTAAGCTCTCATTTTTTAGTTGATAAATTGACTTGGACGGTCTTAGATGACACTATGGGATCGGACCACTACCCAATAGCTATCGACATCCAAATTAAGCCTTCAAATTTTTCAATAAACCCATCTACTAAGTGGAATGACATATGCGCAGACTGGGAATTATTCCAAACACTCTTGGATAAAGATGTTACTCAGTTACTTACTGAAAATAACACAAGTAATGCATCAACATTTTTCGAAATGATTTCCAATGCAGCGACTCGGTCTATGCCTGTTAAAAAATCTTTTACTCCCATTTCCCCAAGACCAATTTGGTGGGATCAGGAATGTAGTAAGATGGTAGAAAAACGGAAAACGGCCTTAAAAAATTATAGAATTCAGTCCAATCATAATAATTATTTAGTTTATCAAAACGTAGCTGCCCAAGCTAAACGTTTATTTAAAAACAAACAACGTTGTAGCTGGATTAACTTCCTAAATAAACTTAATAAAAATACACCACTGACTGAAATTTGGAAGTTCGTTAAAGCTGTAAATAATAAAAATTTTCATTTTCCCAAAAAACCTCTTCCCAAAAAATTAATAGAGGAAATGCTAAACAAAATAGGTCCTTCTTCTGCTTCTAATTTTGTGGTAAAATCATTTAACAAATTCCCATTTAATCATGAAGATGAATTGTCTACTTCTTTCACAATGGACGAATTGGATTTAGCGATCAAAAATAGTCGGAACACAGCTCCCGGGTTAGATGGCTTTACTTATAAAATAATTTATAACTTACCATATTCTGCTAAAAATTTTCTTTTGCAATTATTTAATGACTGGTGGAGGAAACAAAAATATTATGACTGCTTTAAAAATATTATAATTTGTCTCTTACTTAAACCTTATAAAGATCCAGAAATTCCATCATCATACCGCCCAATCTCGTTAATATCATGCGTGACCAAAACATTAGAAAGATTAATTAAGTTTAGATTAGAACATTTTGTGGAATATAGATCCCTTTTACCAAGCATTCAATATGGTTTTCGCAGAGGACGAGGAACAATAGATGCGGTGAGTCACTTAGTTTCAGATATACAAATAAGTTTTTCCAGAAACCTATATACATTATGTTTATTCATAGATCTAACAGGGGCCTATGATGTAGTTGACCTAAATATTTTATCAAAAAAGATGGAAAAAATTGGAATTAATAAAACTGTATGTACCAATATCTTAAGTATCTTTCATAATAGAAAAATATTTTTACGAGATCATAATAACGTATTACATGGTCCACACACAGTATGTAACGGTTTACCTCAGGGGTTTCTATTGAGCCCTATTTTATTTAATATATACACTGCAGATCTGCATACGTTAGTAGGTGATAAATTCAACATGATACAATACGCGGATGATTTATGTTTTTACTTCAGCCATGGTTCATATGAGAAATGTTTAGATGACTTAAATGAATGTATGCATTTGAATATTTGATAACAGGTTGGTTTAATGACATGGGATTCAGTGTTTCTCAGGATAAGACTGCCTTGGTATGTTTTACTCGTCACCGAGTTAGAACTGCTAGAGCTGCTTGTCTAGACGAGTTCACGATTCCATTCGTCGACGAATATAAGTACCTAGGTACAGTACTAGATAAAAAACTGCTTTGGACTAACCACATAAAATATATTAAAAAAAGATCCGAACACGGCATAAATTTACTAAAAGTGGTTTCCAAAAAAAAATGGGGAGCAGATGTTACTGTATCGTATACATTCTACAAAGCATATATTCGTTCCATATTGGACTATGGTTGTACATTATACGGGGCGTCATCCAAAACGAATCTAATCACTATTGATCGTATACAATATAAGGCTTTAAAAATTTGTATGGGTCTAATGATGTCATCGCCTAACCAAGCAGTCCTTGCAGAAATACAAGTACCCCAGAGCATATTTTACTTCAAATCAGACCCGAGGCACTACATAATTTTCGGGCCCCTAACAAAAATTTAATATGTAGTACTAATAATAATAACTTTTTTAAAAGTATTAATTATTTAATAGAAATATAGTTGCATCAGAGATTTAAATTTTTACTAAATAAAATAAATTTTAATAATAAAATTTATATTTAAATAATTAAACATTGTTTAAAGTGCAAAAACTACCGTGGAATTTCTATGTACAGCATTATAAAGTCCTCATGTAAGTATATTGTAAACCAGCGGCTCCAACGACTAGCAGAAAATATTATTTTGAGAGTATCAGACGGGCTTCAGCTGGGGAAGATCGACAATGGATCAATTACAGTCAAGCAAGTCTTGAGCAAATCATGGGAACACGACATTGATGTTCACAACGTGTTTGTTGACTTCAAACATGCTTACAACTCAGTCAAAAGGAAGAGAATTTACTATATATTGGCTTAATTGGCAATACGTCACAAGCTAATTAGACTCATTAAAGCCACAATAAACCATGGATGAAGATGAAACTCAGGCATGTGTACAAGTACAAAACCACGGGAAAGACTTTTTCAAAATCTTGCAGGGATTGAAGAAGGGATGGCCACAACATTGTTTAACCTGGCACTGGAATATGGGGTTAGATAAATGCAAACTGAACATACACAGAAACATACGCAGAGTTAAAAACGCAAACGAAAAGACTAGGTCTAGAAATTAACAAAGAAAAAACAAAAATAATGATACAGACGAGAAGAAATATAATTCCACAAAACATTATACATGAAGGTGGCATTGAAACGGTTGGAAAGTTTAGATACCTGGAAGTAGAAATAATATATGCAGGCGAATCAGAAGATGGAGAAATACGGAACTTATCTTGTCCTCTCCCATAATATGTTATAATATATATTATATTTCGGTCTAAATGTGTCCACCGACTTACAAATATGAGAATCTATAAAACCTTAATTCGACCAATAGCATGTTATGGCAGTGAAGCATGGATCCTGTAAGAAACATCCAAAAACAAATTCGACACATTCCAAAGGAAACCACTGAGGAGAATACTAGGACCTGTTAACTGCGAGGGAAAACGAAATCTTCAGAATTCGATACAACAACGAGCTTTATCAACTTTATACGGAAACACCCCTGTCAGACTTCATTAGAATAAAAAGATTGCAATGGGCCAGACATGTGATAAGAATGGGAGAAGATAGGCTACCAAAAAGAGCAATGAACGTTAGGATGCAGTGAAAGAGACCGGTTGGAAAACCAAGAAAGCGCTGGAAAGACACGGTAACGCTGGTAAGCAGAGATGCATAAGCATTTTTAGGAGTCCGTGTATAAAGAAGAGCAGCGACAGAAACAAGGGTGGAGGCAAAAAATAAAGGAGGTAAGGCTTAATTTGGGCTGTAGTACCGCAGAAGAAGAAGAAGAACAGGATGGGAGGACGAACTCCTTTTTTGCGCACTGTTGTGGGGTGTAAAATATGATAATATTGCATCTTTTTGTGCCTGCCGTTTCTGTTCTCTTAATTTTTGCTATTTTCATTTTTCAATGCCACTTAAATGTTTGTAATAGCTCGATCTCAAGCCGGTTCGTTTCTTACGACCCTAGCTTCAAGCCGAGCTAAATTTTTTGCTAGCCGAGCCGAGCCGAATTCGAAACGAGCCGAGCTTTCCTTAACGAGCTTGTCAATATTTTAGCTAATACTTTTTCTTATGACTAATTTATTGTTTTCTACTACGACTAATACTTTTGTTTGGGAATAAGTAATTCAGACTACAAATGTGTATTTTCAATGTACAGTGTTTCTGTTAAGTATGGAATAAATTGGATATCTCCTAAACTATAAGCCTTCTGAAAACAGTCTAAAACAAGTAGGTAGATTTTTCATTTTAATGACATGTTTTTATTTTGTTTTTTTTTTTCATTTAATATTTAAATAATAATATTTCAAAATAAACACAAATTTTTTCAAACACCACAATAATTATAAAATAGTTCAATCCAACTGAAGAGATTGAAATATGACCAATTCACACCCCAGCCATTTTCGGGTGGATGTCTAAATTTAGATATAACGGGTTTCACTGTCGCTAAGGTTATTTGCTTATTGCCAGGTGTTGGGGTTGCAATGCAGTGCCCCATAAAGTACACTTAAAAATAATAATAAAACCAGCTATTGTAGGTAGGTACTGGTGTACCTTTTAGGTAATCGACGTACCTATATAAAAATTGTAAGTAACATAAGGGTTAAAAAGGTTCGTAAAACAAAATAATTTTGAAAATGTATTTTGTTTTTTTAATAAAAATATTTTTTAAGTGATCTTTTCGGGCCCCCTTAAAATGCGGGCCCGAGGCAGGAGCCTCATGGGCCTAGTGGTAAAATAGGCCCTGAAGAACCCCCATTAAATATACGTAGACAGTACTTAGCTGAAAAACAAATAATTAAATACAGAACATTTAATGCGAGTATGATCCGAAAAATAGCTTTTATTAACACATGTAATCTTACAACACCTTATTGGAGGATAAAAAATTCCCCTCCCTTGGCAGATGGCTTTATTAATACCAACCATTATGAAATTTTTATATTAAATAGTCCCAAATATCCAATATTTCAATATAGTTATCAAAGTATCATATTTCGGCCAACAATTATATACCCTGAATATTCAGAAATCCCTAATTTAAATAACCTAATACTCACCACCACATTGAATGCTTTTGGAAGAGATGTAACTAAAATATTTACAGATGGGTCCAAAAGTGAGGTTGGAACAAGTGCAGCCTTTTTTGTTTCACACATCAATCATGTCGAAAAATTTAAACTAGCGGATATATTCTCTATTTACAGCGCCGAGTCCTTGGCGATAAAAAAAAAGCCTATTATGGTGCACGCTAAATCCAGTTCAAACGGTTTGTATTATGTCAGATTCTAAGTCCGTTTTGCAAGCTATTGAAGGATCTCCAATAAATATATATAATCAAGAATTAATTTGTGAAATAAAAAACTTATTGTACCAATTAAATCAGCAAAATAAAAAAATAATTCTCATATGGGTAAAAGGTCACAGCGGTATTATCGGTAACGAAAGGGTTGATTATGAAGCGAAAGAAGCTTGTAAATCAGATAAGTTCGTAAAAATATTTTCACATACCGACTTAACTACTAAATTAAAAAAATCTATTAAAGACAGATGGACAGAATCTTACAATAATTTTAGCAAGATATCGAAAAATCTTTATTTCCAGCTTTATCCACAACTTCCAAATAAAATGCAGCATACGACTTTTGATTATATAAAAAGATATACTTCAGTTATAACTCGCTTAAAGTTGAATCACGGCCGTTTTCCGACGCACCTTCATAAATTAGGGATACTTAACTCCCCGTTATGTGACTGTGACAACATGTCCATAGGTGACATTAACCATATGTTCCTGGAGTGTCAAAAGAATAGCACAGCTATCTCTAAACTATATAATTCTTTAATAGAATTCAACACAGCTCTCCCTCTCAACATTGGTTCCGTGTTATCTAGCAATAATAAACACGTCTTCGATGCTATAATAAATTTCGTTAAAGACGCTAATATCGATATTTAATCTTATATACATCTAATATAAATATGCGTTTGAATAAAAATAAATTCTGTGGCTAATAGACTGCGTCTAAGGCCATCCCTTTCCTCTACACACACAATTATCAACAATGAGCGCTAACCATTGGACGGCTGGAATGGTGCATCTCTTTAGCACTCACCATTGACGGCCGCCTAATACGCACTTAGCGCTCATTGTTAATAATTAAAGATAAAGCTTAGTAATAAAACAGTGACAAAAATTTCTGCTGGATCTTGTAGAGGGGGCTATAAACTTTGATTTGGTCACTTTCTGACTTTCATAATAGTGGATTTTAACCGAGTTATTAAACCTTGAAAATGGCTATTTACGCATTTTTCAAATTTTAAATCGCATATAACTCGACAACAATCAATTTTAGAGAAAAATCACAAAATACCTTTTTTTGCTCAGTATAATCCAAATAATCTAAAAAAAAATTGTTCGAAGTGAAAAAATTATTTTTGTGAATTTGTCTAAAAAAATTGTTTAAACAATTTATCGATCAAGGTACTGCCTGGCACCCAGTAGATTTGTTATAAGGACCTCTTTTTGAGTAAGTTTGTGCAAAAAAATCGAACTGGAATAATTTACCTAACGGGGGCGACGATACAGCCTAGACTAATTTGAACATATTCAGTAACCTTTAATTTCTAGAATCGGCTGTTTGTGTGAATCAGAATCAACTTTTACTAAATGGCATTGGGAAGAGTATACTTTTCCTAGTTGGAGTCTACTTTTACTAGTAAATGTTGAATATAAATCTTCATTTTATATTTATAATCAACCTTTACTGAAACCAGCCGTTAGAGTTGACTCCAACTAGTTGGAGTCAACTCCAACTGGATAATCAATTTGAACTGTAACATATATACAAATAGATGCAGCGCTTGTATATAATTTTAGGCGGAATTATTTGGAACTAACAAAACAATCCTTCGTACAATTTTGAGCCACTTGACTTCAGTTTTGCCTTGCACTTTTTGACTATATGTGGCTCAAATATAGGCATCTTGGTATCATTTGCAGTAGATAATGCCATACTCTTTCATTTTCTTCCGCAATAGTCAATAAAATATGTAAATTGATGTAGAAAACTGCGAGAAACAATCCGGAGCCACGTATATGGTCTGACATTGTTTCACTGGTCTGACATAGTGCATTCATTTACCTATTACTGGACTGACTTTGTATGGAAGCGAAATATATATATATATATATATATATATATATATATATATATATTTTATATCACTTAAAACTTTTTTGACTTTTTAAAAAATATTTTATTTTGAAAATACAAGAATTAAAGTTACATGAATGAAATCTAAATTATTGCGAACAAATTTTAAACACCGGCAAATGGTTTTATATGATTTACAAAATGCTGAGGTTGTGAGAAAGCCTGGACGTAGTAGTTCTCGCTGACATTGGCATTGAAACTGGATGCGTCGATTCAGATGGCTGACACCTGATATCTGCTGATGGGAAATAAGTAGGTACTTCATTATTAAGGTTAGTTGGTAAAAACGGATATAACAGCTCCCCTTGTTAGAAGGAAGTTGACGCGTGGCAGCAACTTCCAGAGTGTCTGTTTATTGGTATTCAGTGCGATTTGCTCTTCTTCGTCTATGGAGTCGCTTAGGTGGATACTGGGTCTTTGTCTTGGAAAGATTTTGTCTGAGAAGTGATTGCAGCAACTGAATGGTATTTCAACTGGATGACTTTAGTACGTAACATTGTCGTAAGCGTCGATCAATTTCTGGGAGTGTACTCTTGTACTACCGATAAGGGCATCGCACGTGGGTTGTAGTTTGAGCACGTGGTTAGTTTTGATGATTTCTGACTTGACTTCTCTGAATTAGCATTTGATTGTATTGGGCAGTGGGTCAGAAACTGCTACGAGCCAAAAATTCAAGCTGATCTTCTGAACGGTGTAGTGTTTGGCAAATATTACGGAAGTCTGGCATGTTCTAGGAAGGCGTTCTTGTCGCTTCAGAAGTTGGGCTTCGCATATGGCGTCGCTGTCGATTGGATAACAGATCTTGGTTCTGGCTCGAAGTGTTTTGCATGACTCAAGGCTATCTATTTATTGTAAGGTATAACAAAGAATCATCGTTTCGCGCAATATATTTATGAGTTGTTGTTAATATCGAATTTAAACCTGTTCGATTATCCAGTATCGTTATTGGATAGAGATAATATAAAGTATATTGTTCTACATCAGTTAAACAGTTAAAGGAATATTTAAGAAGAACACAATTCTTGTGTCTAATTGATAGGCATGTAATTCGATAATATCGAGATATTGAGGGAGGTTTGAAGTATAGATAGATAGGGAAGATTATTTTTCTGTAATGATTGTGATATATGCCTAAGCGATTCAATTAAATCAAACGGGGTAATGATTGAACTATGTAATAAGGTTAATCTAGCAAAAGTTATAACATTTACTATATCATTTAACGAATCTTCGATAAATGAATAGCTTTCCATTAGCAATTCACAAAAGTTCAGCATATCGATTTGAGATTTATAGAATTTTAATTGGTCAGAGATATTCATTATTGATTTTCTAATTTCTTTAATATTATTGTTGAAGGTTTCCTCATCTATTTGTAATTTTCGGATTGTCGCGTTGAAACTCTTAATGAAAGAAGTGGTAACCGATATTTGAATTTTTAATAGGTTTTCGATTTGATACTCATCGCGGGGTATCTTATTAAATTTATACATTCATTGAAATATTCGCCATCTGACGAATCTAAGTTTCCGGTTATTGTTATTGATTTCCATATTGAACCTATTCCGTTAATAAGTTCATGTTTTATTCTCGTAAAGCGTATTGTTTCGTATCAGCGATTATTTCGGTATATTTGACATTAACGGACCTAGAGATTTGTTTGAGAAGACGTATGTGAGTTTGGACTTCAGATTTGAATGATAGTATTCAAGCTACATTTTATTCAGTGGTATCTAATAAATTGTCTAAGATTCTGTCGTTTTGTCGATAAAATCTCTGATTGGTTACATGTCTTTGTATACCAGGAGGGTCCATTTGTCGTTTGAAATTTTGATTTAAAAGATTTAGTGAAAACATACAGGAAGCAGTGTTAAACATTAGTAAAGTTACCTTAGTTAAATTAATTAGTTAATAGTTAAAAATGGAAAACAAAAATAAAGGAATGGTGTGATGGGGGAAATGCTGAAATTGGTAGAAGCAATTAGAAAAATAAGAATTAAAAGTTAACCAATAATAGTGACTGTAGTAGATAAGAATTCAGAGAATTGAGGACAATGATTAAAATAATGTGTAAAACAAAAGAAAATACAATGAAGATAAACTCAAAGAGGTCGAAGAAAGATTCCAAACAAAAGGCATTAAATCCTTTTACCAGGAAACAAGAACAATGGAAAGAGGATATAAGAAAAATATCCCATATACGAAAAATGATGAAGGTGGGTACATTAATAAATAAATCAGGGAGTTAATGAGAAATTGGCAAACTTACTTTTTGCAACTGCTAAACAAAAATGAAGAAGGAAGGAGAATAATCCATGAAAGCGAATATGACCTTATATTAATAGAAACTTGTACAATGGAAGAAATAAAAAATATAATAAAAAGACGAAAACAATAAAAGTCTAGGAATAACAGAAATATCGGCGGAAATGATAATAGCCGAAGAAAAAAGGCTACCCAAAGAGATACATAACTTGATAAAAGCACATGGGAAACAGAAAAACGTCAACAGAGTGTGCGATAGCAGGGGTATGTCCTATACACAAAATTTGACGAAATGAAAGGTGAAAACTATTATAGTAGAGACAACTATAATAGAGATATCGCGCTGTTATAAGTAGTTAGTTTAGACAATCTTGACACAAATCATAAGAAAAAGCTAAATCAATATAAGGAAAATATATTGGTCGAATATCATGCAGAATTTAGAAATAATAGGTCGACGACAGACCAAAAGTTTGCGCTAAAAGGAATCCGCACTACGTGCTACGAATATAAACATAATTATTATGTCCTGTTCGTTGACTTTTCAAGTACGACTAAGATAAGGTAAAGTGGCAACAGATATACGATCTAATGAAAGAGATAAGCCTACTAATTAAAATCGTCATGATGAAAACAAAATGCCTATGGATAACACAATAACGAAATAGTAAACAAGGGCAAGGGCATAAACCAAGCAATTTTGAAAGAAACGAAGGATGACAGTAAGGGTACAAATTATCAATGACTCTTTTTTTTTAATCTAATACTAGAAGGAATAATCAGAAAAAGTAAAATAAAGATGCAGGAAATATTTTCAACACGGCCGTCAAAGTATGGCAATGTATATATTTAACACTATTAATGACAAGTAAGAAAGAACTAAAAGGATTAATGAACAATAATATAATAATAGAAAAGAAAAGGGGTAAAAGATTTAGTCTTCTAATAAATAAGGAAAAGACAAAATGCATGATAATGGGAGAAAGACATAAAGAAAAAGAAGATAATTTCGCCTTAGAATGAAAAAATTTCTGTTCGAATGAGTTTCCGAGTTTACTCAGGTGAGTCTGAAATTATGTGAAAATGGACACGGGGAAGGAAAGATAAAGACAAAAATAGTAAAAGGAAACAAAAAGTATAGAGTGTTGTAATCATTAGTGAAATTCGAATATATCTCGAGAAAAACAAAAATTATAATCTACAAAACAGTTATCAGGCATACAGCTACATACGCATGTGAAACATGGGTACAAAAATCAGAAATATATTTTTTAGAGAGATGGGAGAGAAAATACAGGAGCGATATAGAGAGGTGTGAAAATAAATAATAATAGAGTAGAAAGAATAATAAGACACTTTTTATTTTATAATGGCTTTGGCTTAGTCAACTAGCCAGACTATTTGTTTTTTTTTGTATGGAATAAGAGACTTAAATAACGAGTCAAAAATATTTATTTAAATTAGAGCATATGGAATATGATATTTAGAACAAATTGAAAGAATGGGAAAGGAAAGAATGTTGAAAATGGTACTCTCACGAAAATCAATACATCAAGAAGGAAAGATAGACCAGGAAGGATATTAAATGTTACAGTATATGAAGACTTACGAAAAAGTAATAAGTATCGAGAATTAGAAAGAAAAGGCTTTAGACAGAAAACAATGGAAACAAGTATGTAGTTAAGAAAAAATGTATGGAAAGACTATTATAAAATTTGTACATTGTAAATATTTAATATTAAGTATGGTATTAAGTGTTTAATAAAAATAAATGTAATATTGTCTACATTATAGTAGTTTTTATAGTATAGTATAATAATATTATGTACCTAATTGTTAATTATGAGAAAAAATTAAATTTCTCGACCCTATGCCTTCAAGGGCTGTGGAGCTTAATAAATAAAATAAATTCTTCATGAAAGAAGATTCCAATGTTGATTGGGGTTAACATATACTGGGAGTGGATGACTGAAATGAGTCTAAGAATTTTAAAGAGAATTCATGATAAATAATTTATCAAAATTTACTTTATTTGTTCTATTGGATTTGGTATTTAATAAAGTAACAGAATTTACGTGGGTTTCTTGGGTTTCGAGAGGGCTAATAAACGTATTTTGGGGTTGGATGCAAAGTGCTCAAAATATAGCACAATGGACAAAAATGAGGAAGGCCTATGTCCAGCAGTGGACGCAAAGGGCTGGAGGATGATTAAACTTATTTTGGATTTTGACTTTAGGATTACTTAAGTGCCTAAAGTACTTTGATAAAGAGTTTTCTTATTATAAAGTGTTTCGGGTGGTCTAACAGAAGTATATCCAAATAGGAGTTCGTACGGTATAAATCCGTGAGTTTTTGTATTATAAAATATTTCGGGTGGTCTAATAGAAGTATATCCAAAAATAAGTTTGTACGATGTAAATTCGTGTATTTTGTTTTTTGTGTTATTGGGACAAATAACTGCATAGGGGAGAACATTGAAAGGATGTTCATCGGAATTTTTTGATTGAATAGTTCTTTCGTTTTTATATTTTAACGAAATATTTGTTACTCGTTCTTCCTCGTTAATATGTTCTGTTCGAAGTCGAGATTTGATATTGTTGTTTCGGTCACTTTTATCAGTGAAATAATTTACCAAGTTATCGTTTGACTGAAAATTTAGGATAGGGTTATTCGAAGAGGGTTTAATTTCGGTATCGGAAAAATCGATAATTTTGGGAATTGTTTTTCCGTTTACTATGGGTGACAGAAATTCTTCTTTTTTATTCACGTGTACTAACGCGTTGGGGGTATGGACTTTATCATTTTCTTTTTTATACAAAATTGCATCTGTATTCGACAGATGACATGTTAGATTAAATATTTGCTCAGACCTGGGATCTATTTTAATTTGATTAGGAGATTCATTATTGTTACACGAATTAGTTTCTACTTTGTAGAGAGGTAATGTTTTAAAATTCGTGATTAATGTTTTGTTCTTGATGTCTATTGAACATTCCTAATGTTCAAAAAAATCGAGGCCTAAGATTCCATCAAAATCAATATCTAGATCATAAATGAATACCTTATGGGGGTTTCCTTTTTGAAACGGGACTAAAGTTGATTCAGTGACAAGAAGTTTTTGGTCTGTAATACCTTGTATGGTAATACTTTCGGGAAAACGCGATTTGAAAATTTTCGCGGTATTTTCTTTAAAGATGGAGATACCAGTACCGGTATCGATAAGTAGTTTAAATTTGTTTGCTACGTCTGTTATATAATAGAGATTTTTGGAGTTTACAGCATGAGATCTCACAGAAATTCCTGATCTGGAAAATTCAGAGACGGGTTCATGTCGTCCAAATTTAGGGTTTGGATCTGATTTTCTATTTGAGACAAAGGTTCGCTCATTGAAATGGCATTGTCTGGTGGGTGGTTTTGATTTGAAACTGTGAGAAAATCCTGATAGTCTTGGCTATCAATTAAATCGGTTGATTGATCGAATGAAGGGTAATAATCAGGAGGTGGATAATTATTATCGGAAAAATCGTCATACTGATAGCTTTCAATTGGATCTGGGTTTCAAAAAATTTGGGTTTTTATGAATTACAGAAGGACGTATTTGTGACTTATTTTGATTGAATTGAGGTCTTTGCTGGTGGTCGTTAGGTCTAGTATTTTGGTAGTTATTATTAGGGCTGAAGTTTGGCCTCTGAAAGCCATTATTTTGGGCATTATTGAAGTTTTGATAGCTACTGAAATTTCGAGTATCGTTAAAGTTCTGGGAATTATTTTGCGAATTTTGTCTAGAGCGACATTCGTTGTTTGAGTGGCCAATGCGTCCACAAAAGGTGCATCTAGATGGTTGAAAGTTTGGTCTTCTAATGGGTTGATTATTTTGATTGGGTCTGGGAGGATTGGGGCGATTGGTTTTCTGTATTTCGAAATAGGATAATTGTAGCTCTCTTCTGATGCGGACCTGAGCTTGAAGAAGGTCTTTCGGATTACTAGCACGAACAATATGTGCAATTTTTGGATCTAGGCCGGTCAATAAGGTATTGAGCGCCATTGATTCGATTAGTACGATTTGGGCTTGTTTCTCTTCAGGAGTGAGGCCAGATTTCTGGATATTGGCATGCATTTTTGCATTAAGGACTTGGACACGATTGAGGAATGTAAGAGCCGATTCATTTGGAAGTTGTTTGACTCTCTGTAAATCTTGTATGAGAGAAGATAGGTCTCTAGTGTCTCCAAAGTGGGAATTAAGAAGTTGCTTAATTTCTAGATATGATAAGGGATTTCTAGAGCTTATGAGTTGCGCTGCTCTTCCGCGAAGTTTATTTTTTATGTGAATTACTAATAGTTGTTTTTGATCACGCGTAGACATATTGTAGGCATAGTCACAAGCATTTAGAAAAGTTTGTAAAAATATTTGATCGCCTTAAAATTCGGGTACGATCGAAAATATTTCGGATAGTTTATAAGGTTCTACTTCGGGTTCATTCTCGATATGAGATACGGGGACTGCGGGACGAGAAATATTACTGTTGTCAGTCATGATGATCAAATAAATTTAAATAAAACAGGTAATCAATATATCAAAAATAAAAAATGGTCAAATAAAACAATTTAAATATGAAATAATCAAAATATCAAATAATAAAAATATCAAATATTAAAAATAAAAATGGTCAAATAAGTCAAATGGAATAATCAATATATCAAATAATAAAAATAAAAATAGTCAAATAAATTAATTTAAATATCAAATAATAATCAGAAATAATAAAAAATATATCAAAAATGTTTTTATAACAACTGTCCGATTAGCGAAATGTGCGTGTTTCAGACGTGTATATAAGAACAATAGTGAAAATAAAGGAATGACGATTAACAGAATAAACGTCAAATAGTTAAAAGATAATCAGAAAAATATTTAGTGGTTGTATTTAGTATTTAAAAAAAAAATGTTCTTATAATAACTGCCCGATGAGCGAAAAGTGCGTGTTTCAGGCGTTTTATAATAACAGTAAATAATAAAAAAAAATTGACGATTTACAGTATAAACGTCAAATAATGAGAATAAATATGTATTTGTTTTTATTGATTTTCAGTATAATCAATATTGGAATATCGAACAGTATTCAATAATAATAATATTAATAATAATATTGTAAAATAATGTAATAATAATATACGAGATGATTCAATCTTAGACTTACAGCGTCTCGACAGCGTCTCTACCAGGGGCTTCACCAGGTGTTCCTAATCCGTAGATATCTGCAAAGTGATGACGGCTCTGCCTTTTGGATGGTTCGTTTCTGAATCAAAGGATTGGAATCCACCGTTGTCAGTTAGGCTTTTCCGTGTTCTAACAACGTTTCCAGATCCTACTGACTGCGCCAATTTTTATATCACTTAAAACTTTTTTGACTTTTTAAAAAATATTTTATTTTGAAAATACAAGAATTAAAGTTACATGAATGAAATCTAAATTATTACGAACAAATATTAAACACCGGCAAATGGTTTTATATGATTTACAAAATGCTGAGGTTGTGAGAAAGCCTGGACGTAGTAGTTCTCGCTGACATTGGCATTGAAACTGGATGCGTCGATTCAGATGGCTGACACCTGATATATCCTGATGGGAAATAAGTAGGTACTTCATTATTAAGGTTAGTTGGTAAAAACGGATATAACATATATATATATATATATATATATATATATATATATATATATATATATATATATATATATATATATATATATAATGATGTTTTAAATCAAGAACATTAAATTCCTCGACTAAATTTTATAAATTTAATCTTCAAATTTGGCAACACTTTAATTTATTAACAAAACCACAGGGAAGGGCACTAAGGATTATGAGAAAGAAGAAGAATCCGACGCCCTGAAGGGCACTAAGGATTATGAGAAAGAAGAAAGAACAAAACCATAATTGGCAAACTAAATATATGTTATATCCTCTATAATTTAAAATATATAATAGTTTTTAATTACTCACTAAATAATCTAATACTAACTTTTCAACTTAAAATAAAATAAACTACTACTGCATATAAATATCTAGTTATATCCTCTATAATTTAAAATATGTAGTAGTTTTTGATATTTTGATTACTAATTAAATAATCTAATACTAACTTTTCAACTTAAAATAAAATAAACAGATGTTTGTGTCTTTTTGACATTATTCGAGTGTCTTTCTGGCATTAATCAAAATTAAAAACTAAATTATTAAATCGAATTTTTGAAAATTAAAACATTGCTATTTGGATAACATTAGAATAAGAATTATACATATACTATGTTTTGTGAAAATGTTTAGGAATAGCCTCAAGTTGTAAGTCTTTTTTGTTATTTTTTATACAATGTATTTTAACTTAATTTCATTGTATTTATAATATACTCATTTCAGCTTACCCTGAAGAAGCAAATATATTTTGCGAAAGCTAGGTAATAACACAGAGTTTTACTTATCCTGCCCCTAAAAAATAAATGACTGCAACCCCAAAACAAAACTATAATCTACATAGTATCAGTCAATATTACCTAATTACTTTATATATATATATATATATATATATATATATATATATAATTAAATTTTGTATTTCTTGGGTTTAGGTTCAGTGAATGATGTTAAAAAATTTTTGGAATTAGATTTTATTTTTCCATTTAAATCGACGTTTCGGTGGATATCTCTCACCTTTGTCAAGATTCTAAAAATGCATACAAATGAATACAAGATGTTATTATAAAACATGTTCAAAAACTTACCTATACGTAAATCGACACACTCACAATAATGGACATATACAGAATAAAATGTGAAACCTGTTATCTCATTGCTAGATGGTATAGTAATTACTATTAATTATTAATTATGGTACAGTGACGTATCTTTTATGTTGTTATAAAATATTGCAAAGTGGATGTTTGTTACGACTTTAGGAGGTTTTTGTTTTGTTTCGGGTGTTATAATTATCATTATTTAAATTATATTGTATTATATTCTATTTAGGTTGTTAGTGTCTTTTTTGTCGTTGATAGCATTGGTGTTTCTTTTTATTTCAATCGATTCGTATATTTCCCTCTTTTTTTTATTTTTCTCGGTTTTTAAGACTTTGATGTTATCGAAGTCATATTTATGCTTCTTCCCATTCTCATGCTTTGTAAGCGCAGTGGTGTTGTTTTTATCGTATTTGTGGGAACGAATTCTAGATTGAAGCAGTTGACTGGTTTGCCCGATGTAGACACCTTCACAGTTAGTACATGGTATCTCGTAAACAACATGTGATTTTTTAAGTTTTGGAGTCTTTGTTTTCAATTTGGTAAAATATTTATTTAAAAGGTTGTTGCCCTTGTGAGACACTGTTATGTTATGTTTGGCTAAAAGATGCATCAGTTGTTCAGATAAACCATTTATATACGGCAGGGTTGTATATATAGTTTTGGTGTTGTTGCTTTTGTTGTTATTAGTGTTGTTGTAAAATTTATTTAGTCTGGATTTGAATATCGATTCGATTAAATGTTTGGGATAATCATTGCTTAGGAGTGCATTTTTTGCTTTTTTTATTGCAATTGGTCTGTACTCTGGATCTGTCAGTTTAATAGATCTGTCAGCAAGACCTATAATTACGGACTTCTTCTGGGAGAACGGATGATGAGATCTATAGTTAAGATATGGTCCAGACCACGTATCTTTTGTGAACCACATAGTTTTTATTGTGTTGTTGGTACGATGTAAAGTGACATCCAGAAAATTTATTTTATTATGTTGTTCAATTTCTAAAGTAAATTTTAGTTTTGGATGGTAGCAGTTGAAATTGTCTAAAATTTCATTGATTTTATTAGTTGGGTTAGCACATACACAGTCGTCGATGTAGCGGTAGAAGAATGGTATATTAAAATCTAAATCTTCCAAAACCAGCTGAGCGATGACACTGGAAATACTTTAATATCTTTAGATGTTGTTTCACTCTACACTAATATCCCAATAAAACTTGCCACCGACATCATTAAAAAGAAGTGGAATGACATAAAAAAGTACACTGACCTCCCATTGCAAGAATTCCAATCATCTGTAGAGTTAACATTAAACTCAACATACTTTTTATACAAAGACGAAATATACCAACAAATCGATGGATGTGCAATGGGTGCAAGTATTTCCAGTGTCATCGCTCAGCTGGTTTTGGAAGATTTAGAAGAATCTGTCATAGATCACTTAGATTTTAATATACCATTCTTCTACCGCTACATCGACGACTGTGTATGTGCTATCCCAACTAATAAAATCAATGAAATTTTAGACAATTTCAACTGCTACCATCCAAAACTAAAATTTACTTTAGAAATTGAACAACATAATAAAATAAATTTTCTGGATGTCACTTTACATCGTAGCAACAACACAATAAAAACTATGTGGTTCACAAAAGATACGTGGTCTGGACGATATCTTAACTATAGATCTCATCATCCGTTCTCCCAGAAGAAGTCCGTAATTATAGGTCTTGCTGACAGATCTATTAAACTGATAGATCCAGAGTACAGACCAATTGCAATAAAAAAAGCAAAAAATGCACTCCTAAGCAATGATTATCCCAAACATTTAATCGAATCGATATTCAAATCCAGACTAAATAAATTTTACAACACTAATAACAACAAAAGCAACAACACCAAAACTATATATACAACCCTGCCGTATATAAATGGTTTATCTGAACAACTGATGCATCTTTTAGCCAAACATAACATAACAGTGTCTCACAAGGGCAACAACCTTTTAAATAAATATTTTACCAAATTGAAAACAAAGACTCCAAAACTTAAAAAATCACATGTTGTTTACGAGATACCATGTACTAACTGTGAAGGTGTCTACATCGGGCAAACCAGCCAACTGCTTCAATCTAGAATTCGTTCCCACAAATACGATAAAAACAACACCACTGCGCTTACAAAGCATGAGAATGGGAAGAAGCATAAATTTGACTTCGATAACATCAAAGTCTTAAAAACCGAGAAAAATAAAAAAAAGAGGGAAATATACGAATCGATTGAAATAAAAAGAAACACCAATGCTATCAACGACAAAAAAGACACTAACAACCTAAATAGAATATATTACAATCTCATTTAAATAATGATAATTATAACACCCGAAACAAAACAAAAACCTCCTAAAGTCGTAACAAACATCCACTTTGCAATATTTTATAACAACATAAAAGATACGTCACTGTACCATAATTAATAATTAATAGTAATTACTATACCATCTAGCAATGAGATAACAGGTTTCACATTTTATTCTGTATATGTCCATTATTGTGAGTGTGTCGATTTACGTGTAGGTAAGTTTTTGAACATGTTTTATAATAACCTTGTATTCATTTGTATGCATTTTTAGAATCTTGACAAAGGTGAGAGATATCCACCGAAACGTCGATTTAAATGGAAAAATAAAATCTAGTTCCAAAAATTTTTTAACATTATTCACTGAACCTAAACCCAAGAAATACAAAATTTAATTAAATATAGTATGGTTCAAGAAACTTAGAAAAACTATATATATATATATATATATATATATATATATATATATATATATATATATATATATATATATATATATATATATATATATATATAAGAAATACTGGATATTAGTGACTGTCGATATAAACAAACAACTAGTTTATTAGGGTTGCAGTCAGAAGGTTGGCCAGGATGTTAAAGAAACACTCTTTTGACTTTTTGTCTAGCTTTCGGAATGGTTTTATTCCTTTTTCAAGACTCTGTAATATAGATAAAAAGAAATATGTAAATTTTTATAAAATATCACAATTCGTCAGTTCAACTTACTAGTCGTTGAGATTATTTAAAAGCTTTATGACCCTCAACAATACTAACACAAACATAGAATACAGAAAATAATGGACAAAATACATTCTAAAATTTGGTAAGGATGGTAAATTTTTATATTTATTCTATGACATCTTTTGATGGTGTGTTTTAACTCTGATACATAGAGAACAGAAAGAAAAAACAGTCAGATTAAAATGTAATTAGGTGTTTTTAATATTGTATTTATTTTCAAAAAACCAATAGGCCCATACTGGGTAATTTTTATTTTTAAATCTGTCTTAATGGTATGCAACCTGTTATGCACACAGATGTATTGTGTAGTGCATATGTATAAGAAATATTTATTTTATTTTTGATGTTTTTCCAGTAAGTAACAATAAATATTGCTCAGTTTATCTATGTCAGACTTTTTATTTATGCAAGACTTACTGGATTTTATCAAACACATTTCCAAGAAAACACGTTTTGAATGGTTTGTTTCTTTGGCCAAAATACATGAATCTTCGAAATTAAACTCATGTTTCAAAGTTAATGCATGTTCTGTAAGTGCACATGCATTTATTTTATTGGTTTTTATATCACTACGATGTGAGATCACCCTACTGTGGAAATTGCGAGATGTTTCCCCGATGTATACGTTGTTACAATTGGAACACGGTATGGAATAAACAACATTCGAAGACTCTTGTCTTGTGAAGGGATCCTTTGTTTTTGAGTATAACTTAGATACCGTTTTCATGTTCCTAGTTTAGCTTAAAAATTTCAACTAGGAACGTGAAAACGGTATCTAAGTTATACTCAAAAACAAAGGATCCCTTCACAAGACAAGAGTCTTCGAATGTTGTTTATTCCATACCGTGTTCCAATTGTAACAACGTATACATCGGGGAAACATCTCGCAATTTCCACAGTAGGGTGATCTCACATCGTAGTGATATAAAAACCAATAAAATAAATGCATGTGCACTTACAGAACATGCATTAACTTTGAAACATGAGTTTAATTTCGAAGATTCATGTATTTTGGCCAAAGAAACAAACCATTCAAAACGTGTTTTCTTGGAAATGTGTTTGATAAAATCCAGTAAGTCTTGCATAAATAAAAAGTCTGACATAGATAAACTGAGCAATATTTATTGTTACTTACTGGAAAAACATCAAAAATAAAATAAATATTTCTTATACATATGCACTACACAATACATCTGTGTGCATAACAGGTTGCATACCATTAAGACAGATTTAAAAATAAAAATTACCCAGTATGGGCCTATTGGTTTTTTGAAAATAAATACAATATTAAAAACACCTAATTACATTTTAATCTGACTGTTTTTTCTTTCTGTTCTCTATGTATCAGAGTTAAAACACACCATCAAAAGATGTCATAGAATAAATATAAAAATTTACCATCCTTACCAAATTTTAGAATGTATTTTGTCCATTATTTTCTGTATTCTATGTTTGTGTTAGTATTGTTGAGGGTCATAAAGCTTTTAAATAATCTCAACGACTAGTAAGTTGAACTGACGAATTGTGATATTTTATAAAAATTTACATATTTCTTTTTATCTATATTACAGAGTCTTGAAAAAGGAATAAAACCATTCCGAAAGCTAGACAAAAAGTCAAAAGAGTGTTTCTTTAACATCCTGGCCAACCTTCGGACTGCAACCCTAATAAACTAGTTGTTTGTATATATATATATATATATATATATATATATATATATATATATATATATATATATATATATATATATATATATATATATATATATATATATATATATATATATATATATATATATATATAACAAATGAAATAGAGAATGCGGAAAAATCCCCTTACGAACAATTCACACATCCACTACTACTATTAATATATATATATATATATATATATATATATTTACATCCTACTATTCTTAAGGACTCAATCCATACCGCAACCGTACAGCCTCTCCTACTTAGAGGTGTATATAATATTTTAATAATCGAATATATTGAATCTAGTGACAAAACATTCTTAATGCCCAAATTTCTATTTTGATAAGATGAAAATTAATATATACTTGTCTTTTTGGTTCCGTTATCATTATAAACTCATTACGATTTCTTACTTTTGCAGCCTCATGAGTATAATTTTAAACAGTATTGTGGTGTTGCGGCCTCATATACACAACATTATAGACTCAAACAGTGTTGTCAATTCGCTCACTGCGTATTTAGATAATTTGGGGTTTCCCCTTTGTGATTTCAACGAAGTTATTTCCTATTTCGCGATTGTTTAAGTAATGGGATACATGAAATCGGAACATATGGTTTTAAAATCGACAAAAGTATAATAATTTAATAGTCTGTATTTTTAAACAAACGCTTATAACTTTACTGGTAAAATATTTTAATGACTTCTAAAAATAATCTGAACACGATAATATGTATTGAAAGAAATATAATAATTTTGGTTGGGTCAATGTAATACTTTTTTAATATTTCACGTTGTTCATTCGTTTAATTTCTCAACGATAATACATAAATATATAGAATCTAACTTTATATTCGATAATTAGGTAATATAGAATATAATTAGATTCGTAGTTAATATACACCTAGAAAGCAAATTTCTTGAATTTTTATTAAATTTATTTTTTATACAGGGTGTCCCAAAAAGATTGGTCATAAATTATACCACAGATTCTGGGGTCAAAAATAGGTTGATTGAACTTCACTTACCTATATAAATAAAGCACACAAAAAAAGTAACAGCCCTTTGAAGTTACAAAATGAAAATAAATTTTTTTTCATATATCGAAAACTCTTAGAGATTTTTCATTGAAAATGGACATCTGGCATTCTTATGGCAGCAGCATCTTAAATAAAAAATATAGTAAAATTTGTGTACCCCATAAAAATTTTATGTTTGTTCCCCTAAACCCCCCAAACTTTTGTGTACGTTCCAATTATTAGTGTGGCACCATTAGTTAAACACACTGTTTTTAAAAAATTTTTGCTCTTAAGACTTTTTTGATAATCCAGTGTTTATCGAGATATTTTGAATATTTATCGAATCCACCACATATTTGTATATGTCTAAGTACGATTATAGAGACCTGTTAATAATCTGAAAATTTGTTAATAACCTATTTATAATTTACATTTTTAGGTATATTTTAAAAAAAGAAGCCACATCTCGATAAAAGGTGACTTATCAAAAAAAGACTAAGGGCAAAAAAGTTTTAAAAACACTGTGTTTAACTAATGGTACCACAATAATAGTTTAATTGGAACGTACACAAACATTTGGGGGGTTTAAAGGTACAAAACTCCCATAAAATATTTATGTAAATACATTAAAAAGAAGCCGCATCTCGATAAAAACTCGCTTATCGAAAAAATACTAAGAGGCAAAAAACGTTTTAAAAACGTTGTGTTTAACTAATAATGAATTAATTGGAACGTACACAAAAGTTTGGGGGGCCGTTTAAGGGATCAAAACCCCCATAAAATTTTTATGGGGTGGACAAATCTCACTATAATTTTGTTTTAAGATGATCCTGCCATAAGAATGATACATGTCCACTTTCAATAAAAAATCTTTAATAGTTTTCGATATATTGAAAAAAATCGATTTTCATTTTGTAACTTCAAAGGGCTGTAACTTTTTATGAGCACATTTGTACTAAGGTAAGTTAGGTTTAATCGAACTATTTTTGACTCCAGAATGTGTGGTATAATTTATGACCAATCTTTTCGGGACAACCTGTATATAGGTCAGTAAAATGAAATACGGCGATGAATTAACGTGAAATACGGCGATAAAATTTCACAAAAATTTGGATATAGGTTCCTCTTATAAGTACTCAACTTTACTTCTGAACTTGTGCCATTGGTTGCTTTTACTTGGGAGTTGAAATCTTGTAGGCGAAAAAACGTACGTTCAAAAAATGTACGGAAATGGATAAATTAGCAAATTTTAAGCAACTCTTGTGCTATATAATTTTTGCTCTAAGTTAATACTTTTCAGTTATTTGTGAGTGAAAATGTTAATTTTTCAACGAAAAGAACCACGATTTTAGACGGTTTTTCGCTCGGTTTTTCGTAAATAACTCAACAACTAAATAATTTGTAAAAAAAATAATATTAGCAAATATATAGCTTATAAAAAATAGAAAACAGTACATTCATGAAGTCTGTAGACTCAAATTACAAATCGAGTATTTCAACGTGAAATAACCAAAAGATGAAGCACTTTTTGGGAAAATATGCAGAAAACTCAAAACTTTTATTTACTTTTCTAAATTTTTCCTTCCTTATGACTAACACTTTTTAATATAATTTTTAAAAAAAGCATTTTTTTTTTTTCAACATTTCGAAGTTTGTTTTTTTATTTTATCAGTAACCACTTTCTTTTCAAAAATAAGCACTTTGAACCGGTGGGTGAAACTTAAAGATCATACATGTTTCGACGAGTAGTCAAATCTAAGTATTCAAGCTTAAATAACGGGAAAACGATGCAATGTATAAAATATACCTGCTAAATATTTGTCAAAGTACTTCGCAATACCTATCAAATGAGCTTAAGAATAAGTTAATAGCGTCAAAATTAAGCAAGTTATTATGAAAATAAGAGAACCCCTTGGAATTTAAAAAAAAAATTCCATTTCCACAAAAGTTAAAATTTATAATAATCATTACAAGAACTTCTTTATATTAGCATAAGTAATGATTTCAATAATTTTGACCGGTTTAGAATGCATATTTTTGAAAAAAAGATATAATTTAAAAAAATCGTAATTTTTCAAATTATTGTAATTTTCATATTCTTTTGATAATAACTCCAAAAATAATCAAAATACGTAAAAAATTATATAGAACCAAATTTTAGTTTTTTCTGTCAAATATTTTACTATTTCTATAGGGTAAAAAATAGCCGAGATAGAAACGTTTAAATCTTGAATTAACCTTTTATTTTTAAAAAAGTAAGAGGTATAAAAGATTAAGTTTTACGTGGTGAAATAGCCCTTCAAACTAACTTTCAAACGGTTTTTAGGTGAACATGATATCGTAAAAGTGGACGGAGGTATTAAAAAAACATAACATTTTTTGGAAACATTTTTAAAAGATAAATTTTGAAAAAATTTTGGAGCATAAATTTGAATGCCATCAACATGTTCGGGGCTCATTTGATAGATATTTTTAAGTACTTTGACAAATGTTTAATAAGTTTATGTTATAAAATGCATCATTTTTCCGTTATTTCAGCTTGAACACTTAGATTTTTTACTCGCCGAAAAAAATATACATTCAATCACCTATAACTCACTTTTAGTTAACACTAAAAGGTTTTTCTAGTAAGGAGTTTATTCCGTTTTTTATTAGCTTCAATATTGATAATAATAACTTTTTTGTAAAATCTTATAGTTTTTGAGCTATTGATGAAAAATCGGTTAAAAACATGTATTTTTCTCAAGAAAAATTAAAATCAATGATCTTTAATAACTCAAAAAGTTTACATTTATTTTAATAACTTTATATAACAAATGTTGCTTAGAATTTGTTCCTCTATCGAATTATGGGGTTATTTTGAATAAAATAATTTTCACCCCCGAGAAGGGGTGACATCCACCCCAGGGTAAAAGCGCAAGTTGGCACCATGTCACCTTTGTTCCTTGAGATATCCTCTAACTACTCACAAATTTTCATACAAATCGATGGAGGTTCAACGAAATCGGAGGTAATAGCTCATATCCACCTTCAGTGACTCCACTAAAAGGGAACAACTTTATTTTGAGCGTCGCGTCACTTGCTTAATTTTGGTGCTAAAAACTGTTATAAAAATCAAAAACAAAGCTTTTATTAAACACTTTTAAAAAAATTTGATGAGTTTTCCCTGAAAAGTCCTTAATTTTTTGGTTATTTAACGTTGACATGTTCAATTTGGAATTTGACGACTAAGAACCTACTTTTCATAACTCTGCTTCTACGGGGTTTACAGACTTAATTCATATTCTATTTTTTCATGTTTTTATAAGCTACATTTTTGCTAAGAATATTTTTTTGGATAAAATACTTACTTTTTGAGTTATTTGTGAAAAACCGTCTATAAATTTGTGTTTTTTTTTTGTTGAAACATGGACAGTTTCACTCGCAAATAACTCAAAAAGTATTATCTTAAACGTGAAAAGATCCAATAAAACAAAAGTTGCTTAGAATTAGTCAGTTTATCCATTTTTGAGAAGGGGTGGCTTTCACCCTTCAAGTAAAAGCAACCCTGGGCTCACGTCCAAAACTGAAGTAAAGGGGAAAAGGAACCTAAATCCATATTTTCAAGCAAATCCGTCATTTACCTAATAGGCAAAATGCCTGTTTTTCTTCGGCTGTGCCTCCTACTCAAATGAAATATTATCATCTCGTCTCTTTCGTTGTAGATATGTGCTTCTTTTTGAAATGCTATTTATCCCGTATTATTCTAACTATTCTGTCTTCTTACATTTTACTGGTAAGCCTATTCCATTCTCTTCTTCTTTTTTGCACTCATTCTTTGATGTTGTTTATTCTGCATATGTGTCTAATCTCATTACTCATTTATCTGTCCAATAGTGTTTGCGATTATTCTTCTTACTATTCAAAACAAGTAATTGGAATTCGTAAATCCTAGGTTTTCATCCAAAGTGACCGAAAGTAGAACCGGAAGTCGATATTTGAACTATTCGTGTAACTTTGCGTCCGTCGATTGATATACGATTTCACTAATTTTGAGTAATTTTTACTAAACTTTCGGTCATAACTGTTTAACCTGAAATGACTTCCAAACCTGAACTAAAAATTCATGCTCGACTTTTCAATAAGCTTCGATTGCTATGTCACAATGTACTATTTCTGCAACTATAATATGGCACTTTCCGGTTAGAATTATTTAATCGGAAATGATGTAAGAATCAAAAATATACATTTGTTTTCATCTTGCTAAGGCACGCCGAATAATATATCGCTTATACTATTTAGGTGACTTTAAAATGGTACTTCCGCTTGCAACTCTAAATCCGAAAGTCGGGCGTCAAATTTCTCATCTTTAATACCACCCTTGGGTTACAAGCTTTCATTCGATATCTCATTTGTCATTCTATCGGTATTAATAACGGAAGAGTTATATTCGCGGACAGACAGTCACGAAACCGGAAATATATATTTGTTCTCGTCTTACTAAGGCGCGTCGAATAATATATCGCTTGTACTATTCTGACGATGTTAAAGCAGTATTTTCGGTTTCATTTCTAAAACCAGAAATCCTTGGTCAAATTTCTACCCCCTTTAGTACCTTCCTTGGTTATAAACTTTCTTTTGACACCTCATTTGTCATTCTACCTAGTATAATGACGAAGAAGTTGTGTTTATGGACGGACAAACATGCATGAAACCGGAAGTATATATTAGTTTTCGTCTTGCTAAGGCCTGTCAACTAATATTTCGCTTGTACTATTTCAGCGATTTTAAAACAATATTTCCGGAAGTCGGAAATCAAATTTCTAATATACCTCTAGTAAAATTTTTGGGTTAGAAATTCCCATTCGACACCTCATTTGTCACTATTTATTTTAATAACGGAGGAGTTATATTCGCCGACAGACAGACTGACGGACGGACAGGCATGAAACCGGAAGTATATATTAATTTGTTCTCATCTTGCTAAGGTGCGTCGAATAATATATCGCGTGGACTATTTCGGTGACTTTATAACAGTACTTCCGGTTGTAACTATAAAACCGGAAGTGCAAGGGCAAATTTACCACATTTAATACTATCCACACAAAGGCGATTAGGCCTTACATGGGCATCATTTTGCAAAGTAAGCCATATTCTAAAAAGCTCAATTCCTAGGTGTATTAAGCGAAAGGTTTATAACCAATGTGTTTTGCCAGTACAAACTTATGAAGCAGAGACTTTAGCACTGACGCAAAAATCAGCAAATAACATCAGAGTCACACAACGAGCCATGGAACGTGCAATGTTGAACGTGAGCCTTCGAGACCACATAACAAACCAACAAATCAGGCAAAGATCAGGAGTTCAAGACGTCATCGAAAACGATACGACGCTTAAGTGGAACTGGGCAGGGCACTTAGCTAGAACACAAGATGGACGGTGGACACAACGAATCATGGAATGGAGGCACAGAAACTATAAAAGAAGCCGAGGACGACCACCGACTAGATGGACCGACGACATTGCAGGAAACTGGCTACAAGAGGCCCAGTGTAGAGAATACTGTAAAGAACTGAGGGAGGCCTACGTCCAGCAGTGAACGCGATTGGCTGATTGATTGATTAATACCATCCTTAGGTTATAAGCTTTCATTCAACATTGCATTTAGCCTCATTTATTATCCTTCTATCTGGTCTAATGACGGGAAGAAGTTGTGTTTATAGACAGACAGACAGACAGACATGCATAAATTCAACGTTTTCACATTTTTTTAGAATGGGCGAAAACAATATTTATTTTTATTTATGTAACAGCGATAGTTATATTCTGAATTACAAACATATATACATACCTACCTTAATACATGTGTTAATGAAAATTTAAAGAATTGTGGAAAATTTCTGTGAAACAAAATATCCTCGCGTATGACTATTAATAAAATAAAATATACCTAATGCAATTCAATACATTTTCTAACACATAAAAATGAACAATACCAGTAAATCACCTGTAAGCAAGACGATTGTAAAATATGCGGGATAGAATGATTCAATATTCGAGCAACAGTGTTGCCAGCTAAGTCGAGGCCATAATGTCGTATGATAGTTTAACACATGAAGGATATACACATTGAATATACACATAAAAGCGACCTCCAACGGCAAATGGCTGAACTATAAGCGACGTTACGGACTCATTTTGTTTTAAGATTTACAGGAATTCTAAGACACCAACAAGATTTGTAACATTTTTGTTTGGTAGGTAGAGGTCTCTAGTTTCCCATTCAACAAAACTTTGGTAGAAAATGACAACCAGTTAAAAGAAATACATGAAAAAAATTACGGACTCCGTATATTGAGGCCGTAAATCGCTCGAGTCCGTTGTGTATGGTCAAAACCTTAATACCGAGTCCGCAATGTTAAGAGGATATATATATATATATATATATATATATATATATATATATATATATATATATATATATATATATATATATATTGATGCACGTTAAGTTGTGACTTCCGGTATACAGAAGAGGCTGTCCGACTTCCACCTTTTCTACTAGGAATTATTTTTTAAAAATTGTGTATTTGGTAAAAGGGGGGCTTATAAAATGGGTCTACCTATTGAGGGGAAAGGATTTACCAAAATAAATTTTGTATATATATACGTATATACCGAAGCGTACAGCATACGTTATGGCTTCCATATATAGGGTAGTTCAAGGTGCGTTGTCACTTCCAGCGGTGTTGTCATATTTTGGAAGTCACAACGACTCGTCTGCTGATTTACCTCTTACTTTAAGCGTAATGTGTGATCTTTTGAAACTTTTACTGTGAATACAGTTGTGAATGCAGTTCTATGTTTTAAAGTTGTCTATTTAAATTAAAAGATTGATATTCTTTTGATTAAACAGGTTTACAAAAAAAATACATTTCGGAATATTTGACGAAACCATATGACTAGGGGGTTTTTGGGGTCGCTGGTCACGAATCCGGGGTCCGCTGACCTCTATCACGTCAGGTAATGGTAATCTCAAGGTCAAATCAAGATAAACCGACAGTCGCTCTGAAAAAGTATATTAGGGGGTTTTTGTGGTCGCTGATGACGAATTTGTGTCCGCTGACCTCTATCACGTCTAGCTCAAGGTCATTTCGAGGCCAAATCAAGATAAATGGACACGATCGCTCTGAAAAAGTATATTAGGGGGTTTTTGGGGTCGCTGATCACAAAACTGGGGTCCGTTGAGCTCAACCGCGACAGGTAAAGGTCATTTCAAGGTCAAATCAGTTTTGTGGACTTGTCCTGATTTGGCCTTGAAATGACCATTACCTTACGTGGTAGAGCTCAACGGACCGCAGTTTTCATGATCAGTGACTCCAAAACCCCTATATTTTCAGAGCGATTGTGTCGATTTATGTTGATTTGACCTTGAACTAGACGTGATAGAGGTCAGCGGACTAATGATTCGTCATCAGCGACACCAAAAACGCCCTAATATACTTTCTCAGAGCGACTGTCGATTTATCTTGATTTGACCTTGAAATGACCTTTACCTGGCGTGAAAGAGGTGAGCGGACCCCGGATTCGTGATCAGCCACCCCAAAAACCCCCTTGTAACATGGTTTCGTCAAATAGTCCGAAATTTAGTTTTTTTTTGTAAACCTATATTATTTATGATATGATTGATATTTATTTTACAAATACTAATATTTTATTATTGCTGCAAAATGGATTTTTTGGAATTAATTAAAAAAGTGTTATTAGTAAGTAATTTATTTATGAAAATTATATCAAAAATTTTAATAAATAAATTTGAACTTATAGGAAATTTTAATATTTATTATTTTTCTTGATTAAATTTTGAATTTTAGATTTTATTACAGGCACCGTCCTTTTAATTTTTGATGTACCAATAATAATGTGTAATAAGAAAATTAAATGGCTAAATACACCAGGTGGGGTTGAGCTGCTAAAAAGCTATCTAGATCCATCTTTTTAGAGCAGATTAGTCCCAGTCTGCTACTCGATACTATTGACTGTGCTTCTCCAGTTCTTTCTATCCTCTGTCTTTTTCTGCTAGTCTCTAATTCCTGCCCTATATAAATTTTCCTTTACTTCCTGTAACCATTTATTCTAGTTCCTCCGCGTCTCCTTCTAACTCCGGGTTTCCATTGTAAAATTGAGTTTATAGTTGTTACGCTACCTGCTCTCCATATATGCCCCAACCATCTAACACTGTGCTGAAATCTGAAAATCTGGAATAATATCTACCCGGGTCGAAACATTTTTTTTAATATATGAAAATAGTTATTTATGAAACAGTTCGTGAAGTATGCTTTTTACGAATGCACGTGATGTTTAGAGCACAAGCGACAACGGAGCGAGTGCTATACATCGCTTAAGTTCGCAAAAAGTACTTCACGCCCAGTTTCATACAATATTTTATCTACGATAAACAAATAAAAAAACTGTAACTCTTCATCACTGGAATTCATTCCTATTCTACAATTTTTAGAACTTATTTAAACATTCTAATTTCTTTCAAACCACAAAACTGTCAAATTTTTTTTTGTAATTTATTGCTCATTATGTCATTACCATGACAACGCGAAAGTTAAGGATATTTGATTATATGAAAGTGTGTCAAAAACAGTGCGAAAAATAAATCCCGTTTAAAATACATTGTTACTTCACGCACACGTTATCCATTAAATAGATCGATGCAGATCGGCCTTATATCGGATCCTCTACTATTAGTCCGTTCGCTGACGGTAAAATATTGCAAAACCCATAAATTTTAAAAAAACCGCTTAGATCAGGGGTGGGCAATTACTTTTAAGCGCGGGCCAAAATGAAAGTTTCAAAATGTCTCTCGGGCCGGAGGACTATACCGGATATGTACGCTGTGCCCACGCGAATTTTTTTGGTGTAGTTTATTCCCTGCCCAAGAAATAAATACTATAAGTATTATTTTAAAGCATTTGGACAAAGAAATTTGACTGTTAATAATTAGAAAATGGTAATAATAAATTGTCCTACTTGGGAATACATGCGAAAAACTTGTGCCCAGTAAAATATGTCACGTAATTGAAAAAAAATGGTCATTATATTAAATCATAAGAAGATCCAGAAAAAGAACCAGATAAAAAATGAAGATATTGAGCAAGTGGACAAAATGAAATACTTACTTAGGAGTCTGGATTACGGAAGATTTAAATTCGAAATCATAAATTCGATCAAGAATAGAGCAATTGAGGGTAGACTTTTTGAAGATGAGGACATTTCTGAGTCACCAAAAACTCAATCTGCAAATCTGATATTAGTTGATAAAATGTTGTATATCCATTCTATTCTTTTTTATGGTGCCGAAGCTTGGATTGTTAATGCTGACTTAATGAGAAAGCCGGAAGCTTTTGAGATGTGGCTTTTTGGGAGAATTTAGAAAATACCATGGACCGATCATATACGAACAAAATGATGTTGCACGAAATGGAAAGAGACAGAGAACTTTTGACCTCCATTAAAAGGAGACAGACAGCATATTTACGGCACATGCTCAGAAATGATATGTACGAGTTGTTCGAAGGAAAAAGGGGTCCTGGTAGACGACAAATATTCTGACTGAAAACATTTGAGACTGGACCGGGTTAAACACACAGACGCTTTTAAGAAAAGCAGAAAATAGAGACGAATTTGCAATGGTGTTTTAGCCAACCTTCATTAGTGGAGTCGGCGTTAGAAGAATAATAATAAATTAATGGTAATTAAATAAATCAGTTATTGAAAGATTTTATTTTCTTATTTATTTATATTTTAACGATACAAATTAATTTATATTGATACATATTTTGTAAATATACCTAATATTAAATAAAATTATAAAAAAAAAGACAAACATTAAACGTTAAAATTAATATTCTTTTTCTCATGATCATCTTTCAGTGCGTCACAGTTTTTCAATTTCTTTCTAAAGCATTAAATTGTATGTGACAGAAAAAAAGGCACGTCGGTGATTACTTCTAGTTCTGTGATTATTCTAGTTGTCGATAGATGGCGCCATAATTAAAAAAAATAATTTTTTTAATTAGATAATAATATTACAAATATAATCTGTATAATTTATAAGACTATACAAATCAAAAAAATACCATTTTATAAATGCAAGAAACACATTTGATTTGTTTTTATTCTAAATTGAAAATAAAATGTGACAACTGTCAGATTTAACTAAAATGTCATGTTAGAATAAATGTCATAAATGTGTATTATCACTGACTTACCCTTTTTCCTATCATTTGTGACGCACTGAAAAATGATCATGAAAAGGACAATAGAATACTCATTATAAGTATAACTTCTATAATAGTTAATGCGAAACGTGAAATCGCGAATGTTCATGTGATATTATTTCTTCAAAATTGGGATCCAAATCACTTGTAGCAATCCTTAATACCGAGTGTAGATTTTCGTCAGTAATTTGTGATCGATATTTATTTTTCGTGGAAACCATCAACGAAAAAGTTCTTTCACAAATATATGTCGAACCAAATAAAACTAGGTATTTTTGAACATAGTTTAAAAAATGTTTAAAATGTTCTGTATTCAAAGCACCGTAGAAAGCACTCAATTCGTTTGGTTGAACATTTTCTTTTAATAAATTATTTGCCTGTAAGTCAATTAATTCTAGCTGAATTTCAACAGGAGCTTCTTGCACATCGAAATTGAAAGGTTGACTAATTAATGACAAAGGTTTTTCAATAGCTTTGAAATCTTGAAATCTTCTTTGGAATTCAGTATGCAGGTCTTGTGTTACTGAACTATATTTAAGAAAATCAGAATTTTTCAATAATTCTCGTCGTGTTTGTAATGATGGGAAGTGGTTTAATATTTTTTTATTAAAGTTCTCAGCAAATAAGTTTAGTTTTATCATAAATGCTTTGACATTTGAGTGCATATTGAAAGCGAACTGGTTTTTACCTTGTAAATTTACATTAAGTTCATTTAAATATTTTACAATATCTACAGAAAACGACAAATCGTTTAGCCATGCCTCATTTTTCAATTCAGGAAAATCATGTAGTTTTTCTTTTATCGACAAGAAGGATACTATTTCATCAAGCAAATATTGAAATCTGTCCAAAACTTTACCGATGATAAGCCATCTCACCTCAGTGTAGTAAGGAATTTCGTAAAAGTCACTTTCAATTTCTTTCAAAAATTCAACAAACTGTCGATGATTTAAGGCACGTTCCCGGATAAAATTTACAACTTTTGTCACAACAGTAACGACGTGATTCAATTTTAAAACTTTTCTACATAACACTTCTTGATGAATAATGCAGTGTAAAAATAATATGTCTTGTTCTGGCTGCAACTGTTTTACTTTGTCGCTGATTCGTTTTAGTAAGCCCACATTTTTCCCTGTTAAACTAGGACAGCCATCCGTAGTGATGCTTACTATTTTGTTCCAAGGTAAATTTACTTTAACTAAACACTCTTCAACAGCGTTAAAGAAGTCTTCACCGGTAGTTGTATCTTTCATTGGATGCACACTAAGAAGTTCCTCGCGAATTTCACATTTTTTGTTAATGCCCCGAATAAATATTAATAATTGACTTGTGTCAGTAATATCGCAGGACTCATCCAACGCCAGAGAACAATATGTAAAATCAGCAATTATTGTTTTTAGCTGGTCGAGTAAATTTCCTGAAATATTTTCGATCCGTCGTACTATTGTTCTCCTTGACAGGCTTAAATTTTCAAAAATATGTTTTTTTTCAGGACAACATATCTCCGACACTTCTACCATGCACTGTTTAACAAATTCTGCTTCAGAAAAAGGTTTACATAACTTAGCAATTTTGTGTGCAATAACATAACTTGCTTGTGTGGTAGATTTCTCGATGTTACTTTGTTTGCTAAAAATATTTTGTTGTTTATTTAAGTTTTTTGCTAAGTTGTCTGCAGCATTTTTAAGTTCTTCTAAAGAAAACGATGCATATTTTGGATGTTTTGATGTAAAATGCCTCTTTAAATTATATTCCTTGAAAACAGCAATGGTTTAATGGCAAACTAAACAAATTGCTTTCTTACCAATGTTCGTAAAAAGGTATTTTTCTGTCCATGCTTCATTAAAATTTCTGCATTCCAAATCAACTTTTCTTTTTTTAGATTGTATCATTTTGCAAATGCTTACAAATAAATATTTTAATACAATAAAATAAAAACAATGTTTTCAAATTTTACTTACAAAATGTCCTCCACTTTTTCAATTTATTATATATTTGCAAAATAACACACTGTATCAAAAGAAATATGAGGAGTAATAGGAAATACGACCAGTGCTAAATCAAAATAAACTTATACGCGTCTTTCGAAGTAGTTGTAAAACTTCGGCAAAAATCGGCAACAATGAATTTTATGCTGAAGTAGGTATTCCAAACAACCATACTTAATTCAGATTTAATAAATAAAGAATCATATTATTGGGACCAAAGTGCTGAGGTATTTAGATCATAAACTGTCAGTGATATGGTTGAAATAGATACCCAAACACCGAGTGCTTGTCTTGAGACCTTGAGAGTTAAATACGATTATTAATACCGAATAAACAATTATGAATCTCCGGGGATTTCCCTATATTTTAAAAGAAATTTAAAGTAAATAGTTACAATTAAACAGTTTTTAAAAATATAGTTAGCTAAGGCTGTTCGTAATTATAATACTCTCTATTATTTATATATTTAATAATTTATGTGAACACTATGCAAACTATTACTGTTGATTTCAACAAAATCACATAAAAGGGATTAAAAAGATTAGGTACTTGCGGGGTTTTTCAACGGGCCGGACAAAGTAAGCGAAAGGGCCGGACCCGGCCCGCGGGCCGGCTTTTGCCCACCCCTGTGCTATAGCCTTATTCTTTAACTATATCGCTGTAATAACATTGTTTCTAGACAGGTAAATTATCATTGTATACTGGGCGTACCAATCAAACTGGTTTTTTTTTTCAATTTTCACAACACCCTGTGGAATATTCTAGCCTTTATACAATATTGAAATTAAAACCCAACTATAGCCCCAGGTTTTCTTAACGTTCTGTTTGTTATTCATTCGCTTATGTTGGATAATAAAAAAGTTAGGGACTTTACAGCGCCGGTTTAACCAGGGGTCTTTTGGGTGCTGTAGCACCGGGCGGTTGAAGGTTCTAGGGCGGTACGCGCGAAGCGCGTGCTGTTCCGAAATTATATGATTATGGTAAAATAAAATTTGCATACAAATCCACATGATATAATAATAAAAATTTTTCTGGTTTATCATTAACTTGAAAACTTAACAATAATTTATAAATAAATAATTATTATTAACGTCGACGTACCTATATGGTTTATGCACTGTGTTGAGTTTATGTTATCTAAATGTCAGATAACGTACAAACATGCCGCGCGCCGTAAAATTATATCATTTTACAGCGTTTAAGAATATAATTAGACCAGTAAGAATCTGTTTTTAGGTGGATGTGAGAGGTGGCATTCAGATTTTTGCGGGTAAAGTTAGGTGATAACTTTGTTAATAATAATTAATTTATGCTCCTTCTCAAGTATGCCCGGAACATTAATAAAAAAATAAAATATTTAAAAATTTCAAAACTTTTTCGTTTTTTTATACTTTTTTTGCTTAAAACTTAAAAACTATTCATTTTAGAACAAAGTCCTATAGGAATAAAACAAAGATAATTCAATTTTCTATCAGATGCGATTTGTTAAAAATGTCTTAATTTATCACCCTTGCTTCAAAATAGCAATAAATATAAAATAAGGGGGCAAAACAAACCTGTCCTTATTCAATTATTTTCCATCACTTAGGTTACACTTGGAACCTTCCTAATTCGCTTAGAAAATTTTTTTAATGTGCTAAGACCGTACACCAAATTTCATTAAAATTAACTTACTAGATTTTGCATAATAATTTTGCAATCTAAACTTTTTTTAAAAAATTAAAATTTTTTAAAATATTGCACAACAAAAACTAGAACATACAAAGATTTGTCAATTTTTTTACATATAAAGAAGTACTAATGTTTTAAAGTTATAAACAATTTTTTGGCTTATAAACAAATTAGTGCTGTGTCCAGGAGGGGGTGCTACGGGCTCCTTTATTTAGATGGACTTACCCAAGTTTTTTTATGTATTTTGACCCGTAGAACACGAATTTTTTGGGTAACAGTTGATCCGGATGTCGATAAGATTGTTATAAACAAAGAACTTGAGGAATTACACAAAATCGATTTTTTGCAAAATAAAACATTTTTTTGTATTTCTTGGGTCATTCTAAGCAAAAAATGTTCTTACAAGTTTTTTCGTAGGATGCATAGTTTTCGAGATAAACGCGGTGGAACTTTCAAAAAATCGAGAAATTGCAATTTTTGAACGCGAATAACGTTTGATTAAAAAATAAAATAGCAATTCTGCTGACAGCAATTGAAAGTTTAAGTCAAATTATACCGGTTTTAATTATTAATTGGAATAAAGTTAAGAAATATTTTTGAGCCTGGGCGCGGCATCCGTATCAGCACCGGGCGGCAGACTGTGTTAAACCGGCACTGGGACTTTAACAACTAAACATGTTCTTTATCAATACATGGTGTTTCTAAATAAGTGCGACAAACTTTAAGGGGTAATTCTGCATGAAAAAATAATGATCGTTTACTTGATAAAGCTATGTCCGCAAATGCTTGCAAATATAAAATTCTTTTGCCAAACGATCATTATTTTTTCATGCAGAAATTACCCCTTAAAGCTTGTCGCACTTATATTTAGAAACACCTGTATCGATAAAGAACATGGCTAGTTGTTAAAGTCCTTAACTTTTTATTATCCAACGTAAGCGAATGAATAAAAAAACAGAATGTTAATAAAACCTGGAGCTATAGTTAGGCTTTGATTTAAATATAATATAAAGGCTAGAATATTCCACAGGGTGTTGTGAAAATTGAGAAAAAAAACCCAGTTTGATTGGTACACCCGGTATACAATGAAAATTTACCTGTCTATCAACAATATTATCATAGCTATTTTGTTAAAGAATAAGGCTATAACATATTAAAAAAAATTACTTAAATCGGACAACAGGTTTGGGAGATACGAGACATCAAAAATTACCCATTTTTTGGGGTGCCCGTTTTTCGTGCCGGTGAGTGTAGATTAAATTAGAAGTTCATTGTAAAAAAGGAAGTAAACAAAAACACGAGAAAAATGAATTTATATAAGTAAATAGGTAAGTAAATATTATAGATTAAAATAAGTACAGAAAATATATAATTATAGAGATATATAATCACTTATTGTACCTTCATTTAAGGCTAACTTTAAAAGTAAAGCAGATATGCTATTATTCATGTTTAAAAACAAAAGGCACACAAAACACTAAGTACGATTAGGACCGCGAATCTACAACAGATAAATGTCTGGAAACCGTTACACAGGGTTGCCAAAAAACGGAAGTCACACCGAGCGGTGTGGTATACGGAAGACGCTACGCGTTGTGTACATAGCCTGTATAGTAGCACGGGAGCGACACTAGCGCTGGTGATATACCGTCGAACTAAAATCTGATCTTATGAGTATGTTAGATACGATATGACTTCCAGCGAAATTTTTAATATAAGCCTTCTGATACCATCTAGTAGCCAAATTCGTAAAAATATAGGCAAAACGTTGTGACTTCCGAAATCGGAAGTCATAACGGTATATATGAAGTAACAACGTATTACGAGAATCTACTTTGGAAGTCACATGGATACATGTATCAATATATATATATATATATATATATATATATATATATATATATATATATATATATATATATATATATATATATATATATATATATATATATATATATATATATATATATATATATATATATATATATATATACAGTATGTCCCTGTAAGTTGTATCCATATGGAAAACTCTCTTATTATTAATTTTACGAAAAAAAGTTATTCTTTATAAAAAGCTCTGCATGGTCCAAAACCTAAGATTTAAACATCCCATATCAAATTTTTTGAATATTATACGAGGTATGTCAAAAAGTTTGAATTTCACTCAAGAGTAAAGTAGCTTTATTTTTTACAATATTGAAAATTGCTATTATGAAAAGTTGTTTGGAATTAAAAACTGTATTCTAGTATGCAATTACATCCTTCTAATTGAAAATTTTTTTTTTGAAAAATTATTAATAACTGACATTATTTTCAGTTATTTTAATTCAGATAACTCTTTTATTATTAATTTTACGAAAAAAAGTGATTCCTAATAAAAAGTTCTGCATGGTCTAAAATCTAAAATACAACCATCTTTTGTCAAATTTTATCAATTTTATACGAGGTATGTCAAAAAATATGAATTTCGCTCAAGAGTAAAATACGTTTATTTTTCACAATATCGAAAATTGTTATTATGAAAAGTTATTTAGAATTAAAAACTATGTTTCAGTCTGTAATTACAACCTTCTAATTGAAATATTCTGAACTATAAAGGTACTTTACTTTTGATCTAAATTTATCTTTTTTGACATACCTCGTATAAAATTGATAAAATAAGATGGTTGTATTTTAAGTTTTAGACCATCCAGAACTTGTTATTAATAATCACTTTTTTCCGTAAAATTAATAATAAAAGAGTTATCAGAATTGAAATAACTGAAAAAATAACTTTTTTTCAATTAGAAGGATGTAATTGCATATTAGAATATAGTTTTTAATTCCAAACAACTTTTCATAATAGCAATTTCCAATATTACGAAAAATAAAGCTACTTTACTCTTGAGTGAAATTCAAACTTTTTGACATAACTCGTATAATATTCAAAAAATTTGATATTTGATGGTTAAATCTCAGGTTTTGGACCATGCAGAGCTTTTTATAAAGAATAACTTTTTTCGTAAAATTAATAATAAAAAAGTTTTCCATATGGATACAACTTACAGGGACATACTATATATATATATATATATATATATATATATATATATATATATATATATATATATATATATGTGTGGATGTAGTGGATGTGTGAATTGTTCGTAAGAGGATTTTTCCGCATTCTCTATTTCATTAGTTTATATATATATATATATATATATATATATATATATATATATATATATATATATATATATATTGATACATGTATCCATGTAACTTCCAAAGTAGATTCTCGTAATACGTTGTCACTTCATATATACCGTTATGACTTCCGATTTCGGAAGTCACAACGTTTTGCCTAAATTTTTACGAATTTGGCTACTAGATGGTATTAGAAGGCTTATATCAAAAATTTCACTAGAAGTCACATCGTATCTAATATACCCATAAGATCAGATTTTAGTACGACGGTATATCATCAGCGCTAGTGTCGCTCCCGTACGAGAATACACGTGATATACACAACGCGTAGGGACTTCCGTATACCACACCGCTCGTTGTGACTTCCGTTATTTGGCAACGCTGTCTAAACGTTCCCAGACGCCAGACATGTAATTGTTATAGATTTGCGGTCGTAGTATTTTGTGCAGCTGTTATTTAAATATGAGTAATAGCAGATCTGCTTTACTTTCATAGTTAGCGTTAAATTAAATATATTATCTCTATAATTAGTATATTATACATGTACATAATTCAAAGGGTCCATTAAATAATCTAAATTATTTTTTAAAAACCTTATTAAAAAATAAATTTAGGTAAATATTATTTTCATTTCACGAAATTGCCGAAAATCGCGTATAGGTATTTTGGACCTAGGCTGAAAAGTCAATTTTAGTGATTGTTACTTCGGAAGTAATAAAAGTATAAAAACACACAAAAAAATTTAAACAATTAATCAAAAATGATAAATAGTTCTAATAAAGTAATAAATTCTAGTAATAATATGAAATACAGTAAACTCTCTCTTAACGGACACCTCCCTTTGCCGGGCACCTCCTCTATATATTGCTCTTAGCATTTTTCTCTTCAATCTTTCTAAAAGGTCTGTTTCTGACTTTTCAGCACCCATGTTTCGCATGCTTTGCGTATGATACTGTAGGTCATTTTTTATCGTTTCAAATTGATACATAGCCCGATCAAAGAATAATCTGACCCAAAAAAATAAAGGAAGGATGAAAATTTGGGAATAGGTAGTTGAAATTGTCTATTATTATATAAGAAAAAGTTGACTACTCTACACACCCTTCATTTTACAAAAATTGAGGGGAATACCCCTCCTCGGGGGTGAAAAATATAGAGTTATTTGCGAGTGAATATATTCATTTTTAACAACAAAAAACATGTTTTTAGACGGTTTTTCGCAAATAACTCAAAAAGTAAGTATTTTATCGAAGAAGATATTCTTAGTAAAAATATAGCTTATAAATAGTGAAAAGAATGGAGTACGCATGAAATCTGTATACCCAGTAGAAGCGGAGTTAAAACTAATGAAAAGTAGGTCCTTATTCGTCCAATTCCAAATCGAATATTTCAAAGTGAAATAACCAAAAAACGGAGCACTTTCCGGGGAAAACTTATTAAAAATTTTTTTAAAGTGTTTAAAAACAGGTTTATTTTTGTTTTTTTTTTAACTTCTAACATTAAAAGTAAGTGAGTTACGCTCAAAATATTTTTGCTCCCTTTTATATTTTGGTAAAAACAATCGCGAAAATCACCCCCTAATTAGCATCCCAAATAAAATGAATCGTTACTGCTTCACAAGGTATTTTGTTTATGTATTCTTTATAATGATCTATAAGTTTTATTGGTTCAAACTGTTCAATTTTGAAAAAAATTGGTTTTAAAATAAAAATTTTTTTCTGATTTTGAAAAAATTCCTTTTTTTTCAAAATAACTGAAAAATTATTAGTAATACCAAAAATCTCAAACAGTAATAAAATGTACGTTTTGCTTTTCTGATTATTTTGGATTCTTTGTTTTCCTGGTAGACAAAAATTGGTTATGCTAAGACTGTTCAAAATTTGCATACACTCGTGATTAGTGACTTGTTCAAGCCATTTTAACAAAAGCCATTTCAAAAAGAAGCACTTTGAACCGATGAAACTTACAGATCATATAAAGAATACATAAGAAAAGTAAAGTGTGAAGCGGTAACGATTAAATTTATTTGAGATGCTAATTAGGGGGTGATTTTCGCGATATTTATACCAAAAAATAAAAAGGGTTGAGCCCTTTTATTTGCGTAACAATATTTTGAGCGTAACTCACTTACTTTTAACGTTAAAAGTTCTTTTAAAAAACAAAAATAAACCAGGCCCGTGCGCAGAATTCGTTTATGGGGGGGGGGGGGGGGTTGACATATGTGTATCATGTTAGGTTATGAAGTTAATAAAAAATAATAAGAAACTTTTCTTATAAATGAAGACATTTTATTGTGTCTTGGTCTTGACTTGATATTCAGTTATTATATAATAAATTAACTCTGCGAGGTGTAGAAAAAAACTTCTCCAAAACTCTTTGCGGATCGACCTCGACATCGCGATGTATATTGAGCGAAGCTAATCCGTTCAGTCGATCTTCAGACATTGTTGACCTGAGGTAAGTCTTGAGGCGACGCAATGTTGAAAAGGAGGTTTGACTTTCGTAGAATAAGGACTATTGCTAGTGGAAAATTATGTGGAAAAATTCTCGATGGGGGGGGGGTTAGAACCCCCAAAACCCCCCCCTGCGCACGGGCCTGAAATAAACCTTTTTTTAAACACTTTAAAAAAGTTGTAATTAATTTTCCCTGAAAAATGCTCCGTTTTTTGGTTATTTCACGTCGAAACATTTGATTTGAAATTTGACGAAGAAGGACCTACTCCACATTAGCTACAACTCTGCTTCTACTGGGTCAACAGACTTCATGTGTACACCATTTGTTTCACTTTTTTATAAGTTATATTTTTGCCAAGAATACATTTTTCGATAAAATACTTACTTTTTGAGTTATTTGCGAAAAACCGTTCATAAGCATAAAAATGAACATATTCACTTGCAAATAACTCGAAAAGTATTGACTTAGTGAAAAAACTCTATAGAACAAAAGTTGCTTAAAATTAGTTATTTTATCCAATTCCGGACTTATTTTGAATGTATATTTTCAACCCCAAGAAGGGTGTATTCCCCTCAATTTTTGTAAAATGGAGGTGATGTAGAATTGTAAACATTTTCTTATATAATAATAGACAATTTCAACTACCTATTCCCAAATTTTCATCCCTAATTTATTTTTTGGAGGTTTTCGATCAGTTTTGTATTCCTTGATCGGGCTAACAGATCTTTTACACGAGTGATATTTGATATTAGGTATGAATACTGTTTACGCTATATTAATTATGTAATACAAATCTGTTCACAACTTTTAACTGTTAGCAACGCAAGCAAAATTTTAATGTGTATGTCGATCCATGAAAGAATTGCTGACCCCATTATTACTCTGATAATAAATAGGTACCTCGATACATTTTTGTGTTTTGACTGAAATATGAATCTTAACTTAATTGTCGAATGAAGATATTTGGGTTCAATAGACGTCATTGTATTAATTTGTAGGTCTTAGCGTTTTGTACATATAATTAAAGTAACTGAAATAATTTTAGTTATTAAAGTTATTAAAAATTTTAAATTAACATATTCATTGTTGTTCTGAAGCTATTTCCTTGTGGCATTTTTATATTTGTCGTTCTGAAGCTATTTTCTTGTGGTATTTTTACAATTTTAACTATTTATAATGGGAAATAAGCCACAGTTATTAAAAAATGATTTTTATTAACGTTTCGACGCCCAAATCGGGTGTCGTTGTCAAAATACAAAATACTATTAACATAAACAAAAATGTTGTTGCTTAGTAAAAAAATTCTTCTAATAATTTATTTAATTTGACTCATTTATATCGGCAATTCAGATACATATGATACATTTTAAAGTAGAAGACTTTAAAATGATATTGCCATATTTATGAGTTGCGTTCCTGGGACGACTTTACTGAAAGATAGTTCATTCGATTACATGAAATCAAACCCAACTCAAGAATATCCGTCACAAAAAAATCATAGCATGTGATCTGTCTTTAAAAAGACAACCACATGCAACGGTGACATTAAAATTCTCGCGTTAGAGATCTCATAGTAAATCACGAGGGAAAACCAGGAAGAGCCTGATACTATCCCGACATCGTAAGTATTTGGTCTTACATTTAAGTTACTCTCACAATTAATACCAAATTCTGACTTTACTATAATTTTGTTTAAATTATAAATAATATCAATAATACATGGATATATAAGTAATACTAAAATATAAAGTATGTACTAACTCGGCTATTGACTTACTAATTGTGGTATTTTCTTTCTATTGACTTCCTCTTTCAGTATTGGTATCCACATCCTACTGCATTCCACCGAGGAATTTGCGACACAGTTGTGTTTCGTTTAGCATAATTAGAGCCGCTTCTTTGATTTTTCTCTTTTTACTATCTGCTTCTTTCAGGACTATACTTGAATCTCTCCACTGAAATGTGAATGTTGTAAAAATATGTTATAAAAATAAAATATGTTCAGTTCATATGTTAAAATATGAGTTCAGTGGAGAGATTCAAGTATAGTTCTGAAAGAAACAGATAGTAAAAAAAAATCAAAGAAGCGGCTCTAATTATGCTAAACGAAACCAACTGTGTCGCAAATTCCTCGGTGGAATGCAGTAGGATGTGGATATCCATACTGAAAGAGGAAGTCAATAGAAAGAAAATACCACAATTAGTAAGTCAATAGTCGAGTTAGTACATACTTTATATTTTAGTATTACTTATATATCCATGTATTATTGATATTATTTCTAATTTAAACAAAATTATAGTAAAGTCAGAATTTGGTATTAATTTTGAGAGTAAATTAAATGTAAAACCAAATACTTACGATGTCGGGATAGTATCACGAGGTTTTTTCCTGTTTTTTCCTCGTGATTTACTATGAGATCTCTAACGCAAAAATTTTAATGTCACCGTTGCATGTGGTTGTCTTTTTAAAGACAGATCACATGCTATGATTTTTTGTGACGGATATTCTTGAGTTGGGGTTGATTTCATGTAATCGAATGAACTATCTTTCAGTAAAGTCGTCCCAGGAACGCAACTCATAAATATTGGCAATATCATTTTAAAGTCTTCTACTTTAAAATGTATCATATGTATCTGAATTGCCGATAAAAATGAGTCAAATTAAGTAAATTATTAGAAGAATTTTTTTACTAAGCAACAACATTTTTGTTTATTTTTATAGTATTTTGTATTTTGACAACGGCACCCGATTTGGGCGTCGAAACGATAATAAAAATCATTTTTTAATAATATTGTGGCTTATTTCCCATTATAAATAGTTAAAATTTATATTTGTCGTTGTCAAAATACAAAATATTACTCTAGTAATACATTGTTACTCTAGTAATATTTATTTTGATGACACCCGACTTGGGCGTCGAAACGTTAATGAAATAATTTTTTTTAGTAAAATTGTGGCTTATTTCTCATTAAAAATAATTAATTATATCATATTTATTTTTCCCTTAAACGGACACCTGCCTTAAACGGACAGTTTATGCGGATCAACTATACTGTCGATCCAAGGGAGAGTTCACTCTATAATAGAATAATTGTATCTAATTATTAAAAGTTTTTTGCTTTAAACGTGTGCAGAAATACATCATATTAACAGAGCTCGGAAAATAACCACTTAAAAATTCTAAAAATGTTGTAAACAAATTGTTACAGTTGCTATTTTTGTACCGTAAAAAATTTTTTGGATCACTGTTACTGTTAAAAAAACTAACACTGACACTGACTTTGGATCACTGACAAACTCCCTGAGCGTTTTTTGCAATTATAGGATTTGCAACATTTTGTTTTTTATTTGTTACTAAGCTCGATTTTCTTGGCCGGAGTGTATCTACCTTTATATTGTTCATAATATTTTATTATTCAATATTATATTATTAAATTTAAAATGTCGTTAGTAAACTCCAACAATAACCTGGAGCTAAAATAAAATCACTAAAAACATTTTTTAAAATTAATATTACCTAGCATCATTTTATTCATTATATTCATTTATTCTTCTTCTTCATCTTTTTATGTAGACATAACTCTGTCTGTTTTTCAATGTGACTCCAGTAAGTTGTCATTCCATCGTTTTCGTGGTCTTCCCACTGATCGCCTTCCTATTGGGGAACCGTCTCCCGCCGTCCTTACTACTCTGTTTATTGTCATTCGGCTTTTGTGGCCATTCCACCATTTTACTCTTCTGTTTTTCACCCAGTTATTAATGTTGTCCACCTTGCATCTCTGTCGTATACGTATATCTGCACTTCTGGCTCTATCATATAGTGTCTTACCATCGATTTTTGGAAGTGTTTTCATCTCTGCTGTTTCTAGCATTCTTTTTGTCCTTTCTGTATCAGGTTGTGTTTCTGTCGCGTATGTCATTATTAGTCTGAGGACTCTTTTGTAAATTCTGCCTTCCATTTCTTTCCCGATATTTTTTTTCTCCATATTGTGTCATTCAGGCAGCCTGCGGCTCTGTTTACTTTATTCACCTGAGCTTGTACTTCGGTTTCGAGCTTTCCGTAGATAGAGCTAGATAGTGTGATGCCTAGATATAAACTCTACGACTTGTGCTATTATCTGACCGTCCAGCTCAATTTACAACTAGATTTGTTGTTATAACCATGCATTTAGTCTTTTTGGGGAAATCAACATGTTAAATTTTCTATCGGTTATATTAAATTGGTGCAGCATACGTTGTAAATCATCTTCACTTTGAGAGATTCGTCTGCATAGCAGATTATTTTAAGTTGTTTTTCTCCCATTTGGTATCTTTCTTTTGTCCTTACTTTTTTTTATTATTTCATTCATGATCAGGTTGAACAATAGAGAACAAGACAGGGAGTCTCCCTGTCTTATCACATTGCCAGCTTCAATTGGGTCAGTTAGTTCTTTATCTACTTTTACTCTGATCGTGTTGTTCTGATAGATATTTTCGATCGTTTTAATTATTCCTAGAGGTACCTCTCTTACGTACAATAAATGGATAACGTCTTTTAATTTGACTCTATCAAATTCCTTTTTAAAATCGACGAAACATAAGTATGCCGGCTTGTTGTATTCTACTGATTTCTCTTGAATCTGCCTCATTATAAATATAGCGTCGGTACATGATCTTCCCGACCTAAAACCTTGTTGTTCTTCTGCTAATCTTATAATTGTATTCAGTGTGTTTGTTATCACTTAGTGTTGTGTTTAATAAATTAATTCCTCTGTAATTCTCCGGGGGTCCGAATTACAGACTCATATTCATTCACAGAATTATGTTCATTAATAGCTGTAATTGACTAATGCATAGTTTTAATTATTGTAACAATTATTATTACAGTTAAACTATATAATATTAATGATATTTTATATATAGAATTAAGCCGTTTAACCAATTAACCAATTAAGCCAATTAACCAATTTCGATTTCCAATGCGAAAATGACATGTAATGAGAAATCAAGAACGTTACCGCCTTCTCCAACGGATTTTTCAAGGGAAGGTAAGTGGTAAAAGGGGACGTGGTAAAAGTGGTAAACTTTACGAACGTAGTATAACATGACTACCACTGAACTGTCCCGCGCTGCGGTAAACAAAGCCAAGATAGCCATGATGATCGCCAACATCCGGAACGGGTAGGCACTTTAAAAAGAAGACATCATTATTGGAACGCTAGATACCAATGAATTCCACTGCCAAGTGTGAGACTCTAAGATAACAGATCACGCTCAAACTACGAGGTAAATTTGGCAGAAGAGACGTTGTGACTTCCCAAAACATGACAACATCGCTGGAAGTGACAACGCGACTTGAACTACCTTATTTACAGAAGCCACAACGTATTATGTCCGCTTCCGTATATACCTATATATATACAACATTTATTATGGTAAATCCTTTCCCCTCAATATGTAGATCTATCGTAGCACCCCCCCTCTTATCAAATATACAATTTTTAAAAAATAATCCCAAGTAGAAAAGGTGGAAGCCAGACAGCCTCTTCTGTATACCGGAAGTCACAACTTAACGTGCATCAATATATATATATATATATATATATATATATATATATATATATATATATATATATATATATATATGGCTCACAAATGATAGGAAGCCCGCTACAACCTGCCGATGAATGGAAGCCCGCGGTTTACGGGGTAAGGGGATTGTAGCACTGTCTTATTCCTACAGTCTTACGAAGCCCACTCGTATAAACGCGTTCACAGTGTATATGGATTACGCATTATACGAAGCCCGACGATGTTGCCATGTTTTAATTTACGTTTAAATAATAAGACTGTTCTACGAGATCCTTATATGTGTATATAAGTCGTCATATTGCCTGTTATAAGAAGCCCAATTCTATTCAGCAATCTATACGAAGCATTTTAGAAGAGTCAAGATAGAACGAAAAGATGCATTGTTTCGGAGCAATTCAAACAAGATTATCTTTTTCTAAAACTTTTTTTGTTAGTTTATATACATGTTAAAGTAAAAAGTTCTACTCACAGATTTTGCCGCTAATTGTTTATTATTTGTTTAAACAATAACAATAATTGTTTTGTACAGTGTGTCCAATTAACACGTTGTCGGACACTGCGTCAAATGTATAAGCAAGTGTTGTGACACTATATGTATTTTGCAAAGTAGAATAGGGAAAAATTCAACGTATATAGACGTTGTGTCACATTACATCAATGGAAATTAGACGACTATAGACGTTCTGTTCGTCAACGTGAAAAGTTGTGCATGGTCTAAATTCAAAATAGAACCATCAGTTCATTTTTTTTAAGCCGTATACGAGATATTATGTCAAAAAATATGAATTTTACTCAAGAGTAAAGTAGCTTTATTATTCAAAATATTAAAAATTGTTGTAATGAAAAGTTGTTTGGAATTAAGAACTATATTCTAATATGCCACTTCATCTTTCTAATTAAAAAAAAGTTGAATTTTTTTTAATTATGGATATACAACATTATTTTCAGTTATTTCAATTATGATAACTATTTTATTATAGACCAGTAAGGATCTGTGAAAAAACGTCTATTTTTGGATGTGAAAGGTGGCATTCGAATTTTTGCAGATAAAGTAAGGTGATAACTTCGTTAATAATAATTTACTTATGCTCCTTCTCAAATATGGCCGGAACATTAATAAAAAAAATAAAATATTTAAAAATTCGAAAAACGTCGATATCTTTCTGTTTCTTTGCTTATAACTTTAAAACGATTCGTTTTGGAACAAAGTCGTAGAGAAATAAAATAAAGATAATTGAATTTTGTATGATATCCGACTGGTCAAAAATGTCTTAACTTATTACCTTTTCTGCAATATAGCAATAAATACAAAATAAGGGGGCAAAATATGCCTGCTGTTATTCAATGTTTTTAACCACTTCGGTGGTACTTAGAACCTTAGTAATTCGCTTAGGAGATTCTTTGTAACATACTTAAACTGTGTACCAAATTTCATTAAAATCGACCTAATAGATTTTGCATAATAAATTTGCAATTTAAATGTTTTTAAAAAAGTTCAAATTTTTTAAAATCTTTCTGAACAAAAAGTAGACCATTTAGAAGTTGTCTAATTTTTTTACATATAAAGAGGTGCTTTACCTATCTAATACACTTTACAGAATTAAAATCGGATTATTTAAGGGGCCTCAGCAATGTTTTAAACTTATAAATAATTTTTTAGCTTATAAACAAATAGCTTTGTTTAATAATAAAAAATTAATTTTTAGCAGTGCAAATAATTAAAACCGGTATAATTTGATTTATACTTTCAAATTCTGTCAGCAGAATTGCTATTTTATTTTTTAATCAAAAGTTATTCGCGTTAAAAAATTGCACTTTTTCGATTTTTTGAAAGTTCCATTGCGTTTATCTCGAAAACTATGCATCCTACGAAAAAACTTGTAAGAACATTTTTTGCTTAGACTTACCCAAGAAATATAAAAAAGTGTTTTATTTTGCGAAAAATCGATGTTATGTAATTCCTCAAGTTGTTTGTTTATAACAATTTTATTGACATCCGGATCAACTGTTACCCAAAAAAATCGTGTTCCACGGGTCAAAAAATACATAAAAATCTTGGGTAAGTCCATCTAAATAAAGGAGCCCGCAGCACCCCCTCCTGGCCACAGGACTAATTTGTGTATAAGCCAAAAAATTGTTTATAACTTTAAAACATTGCTGAGGCTTCTTAAACAATCCGATTTTAATTCTGTAAAGTGCATTAGATAGGTGGAGTGTTTCTTTATATGTAAAAAAATTGACCAATCTTTGTATACACTAGTTTTTGTTGTGCAAGATTTTAAAAAATTTTAATTTTTTAAAAAAAGTTTAGATTGCAAAATTATTATTCAAAATCTAGTAAGTCAATTTTAATGAAATTTGGGGTACGGTTTTAGCACATTACAAAAATTTTCTAAGCGAATTAGGAAGGTTCCAAGTGTAACCTAAGTGATGGAAAATAATTGAATAATAACAGGCTTGTTTTGCCCCCTTATTTTATATTTATTGCTATTTTGCAGCAAGGGTGATTAATTAAGAGATTTTTAACCAATCGCATCTGATAGAAAATTTAATTACCTTTGTTTTATTCCTATACGACTTTGTTCCAAAATGAATCGTTTTAAAGTTATAAGCAAAAAAATTAGAAAAAAAAACGAAATTTTTTGAAATTTTTAAATATTTTATTTTTTTTTATTAATGTTCCGTGCATATTTGAGACGGAGCATTAATCAATTATTAATAACGAAGTTATCACCTAACTTTATCCGCAAAAATCTGAATGCCACCTCTCACATCCATCTAAAAACAGATCCTTACTGGTCTATTATTAATTATACGAAAAAAAGTTATCCTTTGTAAAAAGTTGTGCATGGCCAAAGACCTTAAATACAACCATCTTATATCAATTTTTATTAATTTTATACGAGGTATGTCAAAAAAGATAAATTTCGATCAAGAATAAAGTACCTTTATAGTTCAGAATATTTCAATGAGAAGGATGGAATATTGGAAGATGGTTTTTAGTGTTGTTCTGAAGCTATTTTCTTGTGGCATTTTTATAATTATTTTGATTGGGAAATAAGCCACAATTAAATTGAAAAAATAATTTTATTAACGTTTCGACGCCCAAATCGGATGTCCTTGTCAAAATACAAAATATTACCGAGTAAATATTAGTAATATTTTATATTTTGACAACGACATCCGATTTGGGCGTCCAAACGCGAATAAAATTATTTTTTCAATTTAATTGTGGCTTATTTCCCAACCAAAGATAGATTCCCAACCTAGCGACCCGGCATTGGTCGCTAGGTAGATTGTTACGCGAGTGGTCGCGCGTGAGATTTTCTCTCACATATCCAAATTTTACCTTTTTTTACAAAATAAAGTTTTTAAAACAGTTTTTAAACTTTTTTTATTAACTAATAATAAGAAAAAAAAATACAAAGAAATAAAATAAAAAGAAATAATCGGAATTAAACCAATATTAATCAATCTCCGTATCTTGATAATTTACGGCACAGCACACAAATATAACAAGAATGCTCTGGAAAAATTGATTGATGACAATTACAATTTTTTTTACATTATTTTAGGTTTTAAGTGCCAAAATAAAATTAATTTTTATGTACAGTTCGTAACGCGGGTGGTCGCTTGATGAGAGAATGTCTCACTTGAAGCGCGCTGACTCAACAATTGGGTGATATTAGGTCAACTGAGTCACTATCTAAGCGGACGATTCTATTAGATTGTCGAGGGAGGATAGTTAGGAGACTAGAAGGAACTACAGATCTTATAATTTCCCAGAAAAAAAATTCTGTGCAATTTTCTGAAACCGTGAGAGAAAATCTCATATAGCGACCACTGGCGGGTCAATTATGGTTTTTAGTTCTAAACAACTTTACACAAGCACAATTTTCAATATTGTGAAAAATAAGGGTATATTATTTAAGTACTCTTGGGAAAATTCATATTTTTTTTATATACCTCGTATAAAATTAACAAAATTTGATATTAGACGGTTGTATTTTAGGTTTTAGACCCTGTAGAACATTTTATAAAGAATAACTGTTTTTCGTAAAATGAATAATAAAAGAGTTTTCCACCTACCTCTACCGAAAGTATACTTTTCCGGACCTGATTGTAGGGAGCAAAGTTGTACTTTTCCTCCCTAGGGAAGAAAAGTAAAAGTGACATTATGGTATTTCATTCATAAAAATATAACTTATTGACGCCCTGTACAATATCTATTTTCTATTACGTAAGTTTGTATACATTTTAACGTTTATTTATAAAACACTCTGTATTTCACAGAATGGTAAAAAACTGTAAATTGTTATTTTGATTTAACAATGTTTACATTTTTATTTTGACTTATATTTGACAGTTGACAGTTATATTGTACGTACTTATTAGTTTTAGTTCTAATAAATTTTGTTGGTTAGTTACATAAATAAATTAAGTAAAAATGAAAAAATGACTTGTTATTTGAGGAAGGTGGAAAAACCATATGTATAACATGGGAGTAAAGTGCCTTTTCCTCCCTTGAATGATTACTGCCCTCCGCTACGCGTCGGGCAGTAAACTTCATTCTCGGGAGGAAAAGAAGCACTTTCCTCCCTTGTTATACAAATATCTATATGTATCATAATTGAAATAAACAACTAAAAATAATGTTGATTAGAAAAATTTTCAAATTTTTTTTTCCATTAGAAGGATGAAATTGCATATCAGAATATAGTTCTTAATTCCAAACAATCATGTTAAATTATATAATTTAAAATAATTTTAAAAGTATCGTTGAATTTTGTTTCTATTTTGTTTTTGATTATGCTGAATCTGAATATGGCATTACAATTTGAAAATGCTTATAAAGAAGCTCTTCTACACTGTGTCTGCGTAGCAAGGAACCATATTTGAAACATTTTTATTACAAATTTTACGAAAAAAAGTTTTTTCTTCATAAATTGCTCTGCATAGTCTAAAATCTAAAACCCAATCATCAGATATCAAGTTTTATCAATTTTATACGAGGTATGTCAAAAATACGAATTTTATTAAAGAGTAAAGTACCTTTATATTCCAGAATATCAAAATATTGGTATTATAAAAAGTTGTTGGGAATTAAAAACTATGTTTTATTATAATTACATCATTATAATTGAAAAAAAAATTCAATGTTTTCTCAAATTACGGATACCCATCATCATTATTTTATTTCAATTATTTCAACTATTTTATTATTAATTTTACGAAAAAAAGTTATTCTTCATAAAATACTCTATTCTGGTCTAAAGTCCAAAAAACAACCATCAGATATCAAACTTTTTCAATTTTATACGAGGTATGTAAAAAATATGACTTTTGCTTAACAGTTCAGTATGGTTTGTTCAACAGTAAATGGTTGAGTTCAATTAGTGCGGTCGTAAATATTATTAAATTTATCTGACCTGGTCCATTGTTAAGACCCACCCGGAGCGATAAGCAACCGAGGTAGACAGAGTTGGTCTTTTGACAATTAACACTGACTAGACGGTAATCCCATAATAAAGCAAAGAAATTGTACCAGAAAACATATTTAAATTTTACCTGAAACCGGACCTTTTATACTATTATCGGTTATTCCAGGATGTTTATAGTGGTAACTAATTGAACTCGACCATTTACTGTTAAACACACCATACCTTTATAGTTCACAATATCTCATTTAGAAGAATGTAATTAAACAGTGAAACATATTTTGTAATTCCAAACAACTTTTTTTAATAACAATTTTCGATATTGTGAAATCTAAAGGTACTTTACTCTTGAGTGAAATTCATATTTTTTTACATACCTCGTATGTCAAAATGTAAAATCGTATGTAAAACCTCGTATGTAAAATTAATAAAATTTGATATTTGATGGTTGCATCTGAGATCATATACGATGCAGAGTATTTTATAAAGAATAACTTTTTTCGTAAAACTGGTAATAAAAAAGTTATTAATAGGTTCGAAGTTACGCAGACATAATGTTTAAGAGCTAAAAATATTTTTTTGTTGAAAATTTATTATTGTTCAAGCTTATTATTAAATTTATTTTAGGTAAGTTTTAGAGAAAACATTTTTGATCACTTTTTATAAACAATTTTTTAGTTGGTAATTTTCGGTTTTTGTATTAGGTACATTTTTGTTATCTTTCTTAATTTTTGTCAAAAAGGAATAGTTTCATTCATAGTTTCATAGTTTCATTTCTAAAATAAAATTATTGAGTAAATTTTAAAAATACATCAAATGCTTTAAAAAATCACCTATAAAAGTGCTGGTAATCCTGTAAACTACGTTTTTACTTAAAACTTACGTAAAAGTTTTCAAAAATTGCATTTTTGCGTCATATCATTTGAATTAAATTTTTGGCATTTTTTTGAATGAAACATTGTTTAGTAAGATGTTTGAAAGGTAAGTTGTGCAAATTTGAGAGCTTTATAAGAAAAATTTTATTAGTTACACATTTTTAAATAATGTTTAAACAAAATTCAGCCCACACCGTACTTATGCCCATATATTTTATTTCTTTTTATTATAACCATAAGATAGCTTAATTGTTCTTCTTTCCAATTAAGCTATCCTTTCTTGTTCCTTCTCTTAATTTCCTTCTTTCTTGTCCAATTTGTAAAATTTTATTTGATCCATTAATTAGAGAAATACACTGAAATAACTCAGCCGTGCACTTCGCTAGTTTACAGTGCGCCAATGTTTGTGAGAAGGGTGACTTTAGCGTTATAAATAAAAAATTATAGAAGCTACAGATTTAATTTTATAAAAATTTTAATCTTATATTTAGGTTTTTTTCAATAGTCTGAATTTTTCAAGTCAAGTCAGTTTTTTTCTAAAATTTATATTTTCGGGGTTATTTAAAGAAACATCTAATTTCGCAGTTCATTTGTTTAATAAAAAATTAAGTGCCCACTTCTAGAGTAGAACTTTTTAATATGTTGTTTATTAAACATTTCTTAGGGCCATCGGTACATAATTCGCAAATATTTTAAGGCTATCCCCACTCTTTATGTCTTTACACGGCAAATTACGTGTAGTAAAATTGTCACTGGTATGGATATGTAAACTTTACTTGACAATTTCATCATTAACTGTAAAGATGGCTTTTGAATGTTCTTGGATAACTAGTACTAGTATAATTAATTGCCTTAATTGTTAATTCAGTTAATTAATATGATTATTTCATATTTCCGACCAATAGAAAGCTACAGAAATACAAATTAAATTGATCATTTTTGATAATATCCCATCGTCAAGTATATTACGTCAGATGCCCTTCGTTGCTGTGAAAAAATACATTCAGTGACATTAATGACAATTACTGTTTTAAAACTTATAAAAGTGATGACTTTCAATCGTCAAATATTTATAACAACTGTGTGTTTAATTGTAGAAATTTGTACTTACATAAATAAATTACAATAAAATTTTGGTTTTAAACTGTTTTATTCATGAAATAATCGCAGCAAATTGCAGCTCGATCTCTGAAATTATTATCGAATTGTCTCCCTCGTGCCACTTGACGTAATTTCACTCCCCTTCGGGTCGTGAAATTAATACTGTCAAAGTGTCACTCGGGAAAAATTCGATAATTTCAGAGCTCCTGTTCAATTACTACTGATAATTTTTTCACTACCTATGTATTCAGTAATAATTTATCTACTGTACAACAAAAGCTAATAATCAATCGAGAAAAGAGGAAAAGTGATAAAGTGATTTTTTAATAATATATTGTTACTATGAAACGCTTACAATTTTGAACATCTGTAACAACACAATACTTGGATCACTGAATATATCCTGGTGTATTCTCTGCTTTGGATCTTCCATAAATAATAAACAATAAATAACTTTTTATTAAGTTCACGTCTAAATCAATTATTTATTAAACACATTATCAATATTATTTAATCAACAACTGAAAATATTCCCAATGCCAGGTCAAATATTTAAAATTGTCACTGTCTGACTGACAAAGATTTGGAAAATATTACCACGGACATTGTGTTCATTTTTTTTCAAATCCTAAAAAAAAACAATAAATATTTTTGAAAAATTTAAACGCAAAATGAAAGACTAAATTATTACCGAGGGCCGAAAGTCTCTTACAATAAATAAAAAGTTTATTTTGAATGAGATATTTTGAAATTAAAAGTCACACTAAATTTTCTTTTAGTTTTTTAGCCCTGTAACTTATTAAAATAAACATTATAGAAGTTCTCAGGGACTTTCGGCCCTCGCTAATAACGTAATCTCTTATTCTGAGTTTAAAATTTTCAAAAATAATTATTAGTTTTCTCAGAATTCGAAAAAAAAATGAATTCCATTTGAGTAGCATTTCAGCAGAAACTACGTGCCCATTCCCTTAATGAAATTAAAAAACATCTATATTGTTTGATTTTTTCCGAAGGGAAAATCTATATGCATTATTGTATTAAATATTTTGTATTTGTATTAAATGAGGCGCTCAGAGCAACAGTGGCACAGTCCACAAATTGAGCATTTTTAGATTAATACATCAATAAAAGCAGAAAAATTGGATATATGGTTCAACAGTGGTCTACACAACCTAGCTCTATATTTGGCAATATGGCAGTACATAATGTATTGTTGCCTTGACAAATACTAAAAATACGAATGAAACAGTGGCCTAACCCTCAATTGTGTGGCTCAGACCCATCAAACAAGTGTTCATCGTATCAGAATCAGAATAATACGCATAATTCATAAGAATGACTATTTTTAATTTTATAAAGTAATATTTAATAATAATAACTTTAACCCCGTCCTTGACTGAGTGGTAAGAGCGCCTACCTTTGGATCGAAAAATCCGAATGGTTGTGAGTTCGAATCTCACCAGGGTCAGAAATGTTTCATTTATTATAAATTAATAAATGAAAATAGTTTCTGTCCTTGTGGGATCGGTACTCACCGGAGGAACCGCAGATGTTCGGATACAGTTAGCGTCTCTTTGCAAAGACAATGACGTCAACTTTGCAAAGTAACAAGACACTTACTCAACACACACACACACACTACACATTACACTAGGTACCTAACTGTTAAAAATTACCGTACCTACCATGCCAATGACCATTAGTTGTCGAGGCATTAACCTTTTTTAAATAAAAAAAACAATAATTTAATTTGTCATATTAATTTCCTATTTGGTAGCAAATTTTGTGGCTTTTTACAAACTAAAATAGTAAATTAGTAATACAAAGTATCAATTTGTATTAATTGTATCAATTAAAATAAATAATTCTTTTGCGATTCAATTTTTAAATCTTTTTTCTGTCGGTATCTTGCTGTGTACAGGTAATGCTAAGAATTACCATAATCTGTTCTCGGGAGTCTTAGTACACAAGATTAATGACGATGAACGACCCAAAAATACAAAAAATGTGCATTGCCAGGTAATAATAAAAATGTTTACAAGCTAATAGTACTTTGAGGAATACGCAAAAACGTTGCCAAACTTCAGGGCTTCTTATAATCGGTAGCTCAATGTGGGCTTCCTAACGCTGCTAAACTTCTACAGAGTATATACTTTTTTTCGCAGCGCAAACTGGTGGTAGATACCATGAACTACGAGTGTATGTTTTGATAATAATTCCAGGCATAAGCAGCCCGGGCTTCGTATTGTTAATCATGATTTCAGAGCTACCTATGGTACATTTCTAAAATTTGTCCGAATATATATGAAGCCCAAGCGTATTCACATGTTCTGAGCTTGGTTAAAATATCGAGAGATGGTGTAAAGTACGTTTTTTGGGGAAATAACATTAAAGAATTACGAAGCCCGAATCCGGGCTTCGTAAGGAGGTGTCGGGCTTCGTATGACCGGTGCGATATAGCGTTTTTGGCTTCCTAAAGTCGGAATCCATATATATATATATATATATATATATATATATATATATATATATATATATATATATATACATCCTACTATCAATTTGGCATCGATACATTATGCATTTACCATCGATTTGGCATCGTCTTGCAAAGTGGCATCTGTATATCGATGCCACTTTACACTACCTTAATAACTTTTTTTCTGCACTTGTTACCAGAAGTCTAATCAACTCGGTAGTTAGAGATTTAATTTCTTGATGTTACTTTAATATATCAGCTTTCTTTGTTTATCCCTTACTAAGTTATATAAGTTTATTCCATAAAATGTTTGAGTCCAAAATGATGGTACAGTGAAAATATTATATACATTTAGTTCAGTGTTTTACCGTTTTGTCGCTGCCGCTATATACATGAAAACCTATATCCCACTTTCATTATCAATCATTTTGGCATCAGAAATTTGGCATCACTGTTGAATATAATATTATCCACAACGAATAATAGGCAATTTGAGAATGTATATATTATTTTCATCAACAAATGATTCTGGCATCATATTGTTTTCACCCAATTTTGAAAAAATGTGAAAACTTTGTATTATCCACGTCCGTCTGTCCGTCCGTCTGTCTGTAATCACAACTCCTCCGTCAACATACCAGCTAGAATGACAAATGAGGTGTCAACTGAAAGCTGATAATCCAAGGATGGTACTAAAGGTGAGATATTTGACCTTGGCGGTCTGTTTGTCGGTCTGTCCGACCGCGAATATAACTCCTCCATCATTATACCAGGTAGAATGACAAATGAGGTGTCAAATAAAAGCTTATAATCCAAGGATGTTACTAAAGGTGAGATATTTGACCTAGGCTGTCTTTCCGTCGGTCCGTACGACCGCGAATATAACTCCTCCATTATTATACCAGCTTGAATGATAAATGAGGTGTCAAATAAAAGCTTATAATCCAAGGATGGTACTAAAGGTGAGATATTTGACCTAGGCTGTCTTTCCGTCGGTCCGTACTACCGCGAATATAACTTCTCCGACATTATACCAGGTAGAATGACAAATGAGGTGTCAAATGAAAGCTTATAATCCAAGAATGGTACTAAAGGTGAGATATTTGACCTAGGCTGTCTTTGCGTCGGTCCGTACGACCGCGAATATAACTCCTCCGTCATTATACCAGGTAGAATGACAAATGAGGTGGCAAATGAAAGCTTATAATCCAAGGATGGTACTAAAGTTGACATATTTGACTTAGGCGGTCTGTGCGTCGGCCCCTCCGACCGCGAATATAACTCCTCCATTATTATACCAGCTTGAATGATAAATGAGGTGTCAAATAAAAGATTATAATCCAAGGATGGTACTAAAGGTGAGATATTTGACCTAGGCTGTCTTTCCGTCGGTCCGTACGACCGCGAATTAAACTTCTTTGTCATTATACCAGCTAGAATGACAAATGAGGTGTCAAATGAAAGGTGATAATCCAAGGATGGTACTAAAGGTGAGATATTTGACCTAGGCGGTCTGTCCGTCGGTCCGTACGACCGGGAATATAACTCCTCCGTCATTATACCAGGTGGAATGACAAATGAGGTGTCAAATGAAAGCTGATAATCCAATGATGGTACTAAAGGTGAGATATTTGACATTGGCGGTATGTCCGTCAGTCTGTCTGACCGCGAATATAACTCCTCGATCATTATACCAGGTAGAATGACAAATGAGGTGTCAAATGAAAGCTTATAATCCAAGGATGGTACTAAAGGTAACATATTTGACTTAGGCGGTCTGTGCGTCGGCCCCTCCGACCGCGAATATAACTCCTCCAATATTATACCAGCTTGAATGATAAATGAGGTGTCAAATAAAAGACTATAATCCAAGGATGGTACTAAAGGTGAGATATTTGACCTAGGCTGTCTGTCCGTCGGTCCGTACGACCGCGAATATAACTCCTCGATCATTATACCAGGTAGAATGACATTTGAGGTGTCAAATGAAAGCTTATAATCCAAGGATGGTACTAAAGGTGAGAAATTTGACATAGGCTGTGTCCGTCCGACCGCGAATATAACTTCTCCGTCATTATACTAGGTAATGACAAATGAGGTGTCAAATGAAAGCTGATAATCCAAGGATGGTACTAAAGGTGAGATATTTGACCTTGGCGGTCTGTCCGTCGGTCTGTCCGACCGCGAATATAACTCCTCGATCATTATACCAGGTAGAATGACAAATGAGGTGTCAAATGAAAGCTTATAATCCAAGGATGGTAATAGAGGTGAGATATTTGACCTAGGCTGTCTTTCCGTCGGTCCGTACGACCGCGAATATAACTTCTTTGTCATTATACCAGGTAGAATGACAAATGAGGTGTCAAATGAAAGGTGATAATACAAGGATGGTACTAAAGGTGAGATATTTGACCTTGGCGGTCTGTCCGTCGGTCTGTCCGACCGCGAACATACCTCCTCGATCATTATACCAGGTAGAATGACAAATGAGGTGTCAAATGAAATCTTATAATCCAAGGATGGTACTAAAGGTGACATATTTGACTTAGGCGGTCTGTGCGTCGGCCCCTCCGACCGCGAATATAACTCCTCCATTATTATACCAGCTTGAATGATAAATGAGGTGTCAAATAAAAGATTATAATCCAACGATGGTACTAAAGGTGAGATATTTGACCCAGGCTGTCCTTCCGTCGGTCCGTACGACCGGGAATATAACTCCTCCGTCATTATACCAGGTAGAATGACAAATGAGGTGTCAAATGAAAGCTGATAATCCAAGGATGGTACTAAAGGTGAGATATTTGACCTTGGCGGTCTGTCCGTCGGTCTGTCCGACCGCGAATATAACTCCTCGATCATTATACCAGGTAGAATGACAAATGAGGTGTCAAATGAAAGCTTATAATCCAAGGATGGTACTAAAGGTGAGCTATTTGACCTAGGCTGTCTTTCCGTCGGTTCGTACGACGGCGAATATAACTCCTCCATCATTATACCAGCTAGAAGGATAAATGAGGTGTCAAATGAAAGCTTATAATCCAAGGATGGTACTAAAGGTCAGATATTTGACCTTGGCGGTCTGTCCGTCGGTCTGTCCGACCGCGAATATAACTCCTCGATCATTATACCAGGTAGAATGACAAATGAGGTGTCAAATGAAAGCTGATAATCCAAGGATGGTACTAAAGGTGAGATATTTGACCTTGGCGGTCTGTCCGTCGGTCTGTCCGACCGCGAATATAACTCCTCGATCATTATACCAGGTAGAATGACAAATGAGGTGTCAAATGAAAGCTTATAATCCAAGGATGGTACTAAAGGTGAGATATTTGACCTAGGCTGTCTTTCCGTCGGTCCGTACGACCGCGAATATAACTCCTCGATCATTATACCAGGTAGAATGGCATTTGAGGTGTCAAATGAAAGCTTATAATCCAAGGATGGTACTAAAGGTGAGAAATTTGACATAGGCTGTCTGTCCGTCCGACCGCGAATATAACTTCTCCGTCATTATACTAGGTAATGACAAATGAGGTGTCAAATGAAAGCTGATAATCCAAGGATGGTACTAAAGGTGACATATTTGACCTTGGCGGTCTGTCCGTCGGTCTGTCCGACCGCGAATATAACTCCTGGATCATTATACCAGGTAGAATGACAAATGAGGTGTCAAATGAAAGCTTATAATCCAAGGATGGTAATAGAGGTGAGATATTTGACCTAGGCTGTCTTTCCGTCGGTCCGTACGACCGCGAATATAACTTCTTTGTCATTATACCAGGTAGAATGACAAATGAGGTGTCAAATGAAAGGTGATAATCCAAGGATGGTACTAAAGGTGAGATATTTGACCTTGGCGGTCTGTCCGTCGGTCTGTCCGACCGCGAATATACCTCCTCGATGATTATACCAGGTAGAATGACAAATGAGGTGTCAAATGAAAGCTTATAATCCAAGGATGGTACTAAAGGTGACATATTTGACTTAGGCGGTCTGTGCGTCGGCCCCTCCGACCGCGAATATAACTCCTCCATTATTATACCAGCTTGAATGATAAATGAGGTGTCAAATAAAAGATTATAATCCAACGATGGTACTAAAGGTGAGATATTTGACCCAGGCTGTCCTTCCGTCGGTCCGTACGACCGGGAATATAACTCCTCCGTCATTATACCAGGTAGAATGACAAATGAGGTGTCAAATGAAAGCTGATAATCCAAGGAAGGTACTAAAGGTGAGATATTTGACCTTGGCGGTCTGTCCGTCGGTCTGTCCGACCGCGAATATAACTCCTCGATCATTATACCAGGTAGAATGACAAATGAGGTGTCAAATGAAAGCTTATAATCCAAGGATGGTACTAAAGGTGAGATATTTGACCTAGGCTGTCTTTCCGTCGGTTCGTACGACGGCGAATATAACTCCTCCATCATTATACCAGCTAGAAGGGTAAATGAGGTGTCAAATGAAAGCTTATAATCCAAGGATGGTACTAAAGATGAGATATTTGACCTAGGCAATCTTTCTGTCGTTTCGTACGACCGCCAATATAACTCCTCCGCCATTATACCGGGTAGAATTACAAATGAGGTGACAAATGTCAAAGTTTAGTAAAAATGACTCAAAATTAGTAAATTCGTATATCAATCCACGCAAAGTTACACGTAAAATTCAAATATCGTCTTCCAGTTCTACTTTCGATTACTTTGGCTGAAAACCTAGGACTTACGAAGTCCAATTACTTGTTTTGTTTAAAGATAAGGCATATCATAGACATGCCTTAGGCATCATAGAAGACAATGACACAGAAAAATCAAACACAGCAGCATGTCAAAAGGGCCTTAGTTATGTATCTTCGGTCCTGTTAGTCCAATCGTGGTGTATAGCACCTCAAATGATAGGATTTGACAAACAGAATACAATGGCACAGAAAAATCAAATACAACAGCATGTCAAAAGGGCCTTAGTAGCGTATCTTCGGTCCTATTAATCGAATCGTGACGTACAGCATCTTAAATAATAGGACTTGACCAATAGAATCAAATTTGACACAAACAAATCAAATACAGCAACAAGTCAAAAGGGCCTTTGTTATGTATCTTCGGTCCTATTGGTCCAATCGTGACATACAGCAACTCAAATGATAGGGTTTAACGAACAGAACACAATGACACAGAATAATCAAATACAGCAACATGCCAAAAGGGCCTTATTTACGTATCTTCGCTCCTATTGGTCCAATCGTGGAGTACAGCATCTCAAATAACTGGATTTGTCAAATAGAATACAATGACATAGAAAAATTAAATACAGCAGCATGTCAAAAGGGCCTTAGTCTTGTATCTACGGTCCTATTGGTCCAATTGTGATGTGCAGCACCTCAAATAATAGTATTTGACAAATAATATAAAATGGCACAGAAAAATCAAATACAGCAACATGTTAAAAGGGCCTTAGTCATGTACCTTCGCTACAATTGATCCAATCGTGACGTACAGCGCCTCAAACGATGGGATTTAACGGGCAGAATGCGACTGTAGACAAATCAAAATGGCGGCATGTAATAGCACCTTAAAATTGTAGAAATAAAATGGATTAACGCACAGAGGTGTATGACACATTATGTGACAGTATTTAACAAATTGAATACGATTACATACGTCCAGTTTGTGACAAGTGACTTCTCTACACGATAAACGCGAAAAGGCTCCGTTCGTTCACTGTTCGACATAGGCCTCCCGTTCACTGCATATATCCACTGCTTCCTGAAGCCGTGACATAAGAGAATTGTCGTTAAACGACAAAGAAGACTAAACAAGGCAGCGTGCGGGAAAAACAGGACCATCCTTTGTATACTCCACAGGAAAGCATTATATATTCAACGTTAGAACTATGTTATAGTATAAGGGTATATATTTTTAAATGATAAATATATATTTTTTATTTAGTACATTCCGTACGTTTTTTAAACATGATCAGGAGAATTTGTTGCCTGAAGTCTATAAAAGAATTTCCTAACCATCCTTGTGTTATGGATTATTTTTGAGAATGTGTTTAAAAGGTAGCTTACATGCTTATTGTTCAATGGTCTTATCACTTTTAAGCGCTTGTCTTTTTGTAGGGCTATTAATTGTGATTTCAACCATTCTTGCGGGACAATGCCTTTTCAGTAAATGAAGTGAATATTGTTATACATTTAATTTTTTCCTCAATTAATTGGATGCCCCCTACTGGTGTTTGGTCTAAGCTTACAGCTTTTCCCCATTGAAGCTATTTTATAACTAATTATAATTAGGGGTACGGAATTTTCGCAAATAAAAAACATGAATTTCGCATTTACTTTTTTTATAATTACAAAATTTCGCATTTATTTTTAACTACGAGTAAAACAACAGAAAACATTAATTAAAAGCTAACATCGTTGTAATTTCGACATTCGACTCTTTAAGGGCTGTTCTTCGATCTGTCACTACAATATTATGTGTGCTGAAGAATCGTTCTGCGTCTACGCTGTTCGTTGGACTCCAAATGCTCTGTAATGCTGCTTTAGCAAATGACGGAAAACTGCACTGTGTAGCAATTGTGTCTTGTGTCACACAGATATAGGTCATCTGTTGCAAATTCTTTGACTCGATCACTCAAAATTGTTTTAGGGCGTCTCATTTTAGGGGATACTTTAAGTAACTTTATGTTACTATGAAAACTTTTTTGATAGACCATGTTCTTAATAAAAATTGACGGAATGAGCACTGATTGTCCTGTTTGACTAATTTATATGTTTAGAAAATAAGAATTAGCCGACTTTTATTCCTACTTAGATTTTTACCAATACAAAAGACCGAAATGCAGATAACAACAGTCGGATTATTTATATTTCTCAAAGAATCAACATTGAAAAATATCAATTCCTTATCTTATCTTTATCTATTTAATGATGAACAATGAAAGTTCCTTCTGTTTCAACACCTGTTAGAAAAATAAACACCTTTCAAAAATTATGTACAATAGAAAACTTTCCGTAAAATCTTTCCATGCCTTATTTACTACGTAACTACCTACTTATTTACGGGCGAGTTGGGCACCTGCAGGTATTTCGCGGAAATAAACAAAAACTCCATATTTCACATTTATCGCATTTATGTTCAAAATTTCGCCGAAATTCGCATCTATTTCGTAAAAACGAAAATTCCGTACCCCTAATTATAATAAAACAGTTGGTCCAGAATCATTATCTCGTTGACTTTTTCTTGTTTATCGTTGATAATTCTGCCGTTTGAACCTTCTGATAATCCATATATTTTCTCTATCTGCTCTTAAAGTGTGTTTATTATATTATTTTCTTTCTCATTTAATTTACACCGATCCAGACTAGTATAGCTCCATATAACAGTTCTAGTTCTGCAGTAACGAATCAATACTTTTATTTAGTACATTAATTTTTGTTTTGTCTTCGGGTCTATTAAATAATTTTCTTGCACTGTTTCTCGCAATTTTTAATTATCCATTTATTACTCTACTTGTCTTATTTTTTGAATATACGACTTGGATAAAGACTTTAATGTTTTGCCAGTCGTTATTGTTTAGTAGACCGGAATATTGAGATATTAATTCTTTACATTACATATTTGTCTTTCGGTGATTTTCTATTATTAATATGAAGCTGGAAGTGTTAGGTTACACTGGTTTTTGATATTTGGTCCAGAGTTCCCTCTCAATTCTTTTGACGGATTTATGCCGTGTCGCGGATGTCGATGCCGTGCGCATAATACGATTCTGAAAGCTCTGAAAAATAGTTATTTTTTTCTTCAATTATCTCAGCTGATTTTTTTATTTACGAGTCATTTCTTTAGATTTGGGGAACACTTAATAATCGGAGGGGGCCAAGTCAGGAGAGTAAGCCGCATGAGAAAGTAATTCGAACCCCAACTCGAATTTTTGCTACTGTCACAACGCTCTTGTGAGTCGATGTATTGTCTTAGGTCTTGAGAACACTTTAAAGAACACTTTTTGCTTCTGCTTATATAGTCGTTTTTCATTCATCATATACCGGAACTCACCACATAAATTTTGAAGACCCTGACATCAAAACTGTATTAAATTATATGTGATCTAAGTAAGTTATAGAAAAAGTCAGAATAGATAGAGTAGAACACTTATAAAAAAATTGTAACAAGCAATTGGACATCGTAAGTTCTAATTTTTCACCCAAAGTGACCGGAAGTTGAACCGGCAGTCGATATTTGAACTCTTCGTGTAACTTTTTGTCAGTTGATATGACGGATGAATTTTGTTCACCGACAGACATGGACGAATAGACAGGCATGAAACCGGAAGTATGTATTTGTTCTGGTCTTTCTTAGTCGCGTTGAATAATAGTTTGTACTATTTCGACGAATTTAAAACAGTACTTTCGGTTGCAACTCTGGAACAGGCAGTCCGAGGTCAAACTTCTCACATGTAATATCATATTTTGGTTAAAGGCTTTCATTTGACAACTTATTTGTCATTCTTTCTGTCCTACTAACAGAGGAGTTGTGTTTATTGACGGACAGACATGGATAATTCTAGGTTTTCACATTTAATGATAAAAACAATAATTATATAATTCAGTTAACCTGACTATGTCATTGTGATAATGACTTCTTATCTAAAAGTGACAACGGCAATCATTCCATTCACTCACGGTAAAATATCGCAAAACCTCCAGATTTTAAAGAACCGCTTGAATTGACATGAAATTTGGCACACACGTAGCTAAAATGCCAAAGAAAAAAGTGAGATTATGCCGATATGTTCTCTTGTCCTGGATGTGATTTTCACCCCTTCTTGGGGGTGAAAAAACATACGTTCAAAATAAGTCCGGGAGTGGATAAACTGACTAATTCTAATTCTAAGCAAATTTTGTTCTATAAAAGTTTTAAACGGCTGAAAATGTTATAAGAATTTTTTGCTCTACATTGTGCTTTCTATCTATACCTTTAAGGAACGCACTATTTTCGGGGACACCCTGTATATGATCTGTAAGTTGCATTGGTTACAAATGCTTATTTTTGAAAGGGGTTTTGTTGAAAGGGCTCGAACGAATCACTAGTCACGAGTATGTATATGCAAATTTTAAATAGCCATATCTTAACCAATTTTTGTCTTCCAGAAAATCAAAAAATCCCAAATATTTAAAAAAGCAAAACCTACATTTTTTACTCTTTAAGATATTTGGTATCACTAATAATTTTTAAGTTATTTTGAAAAAAGTCTTTTTTTTCAAAATTAAAGATTTAAAATTTACTTTAAAACCAAATTTTTTCACAAATAAGCACTTTGAACTGATGAAACTTACAAACACAAACAATACATAAAGTTACTTGTGAAGTGGTAACGATTAATTCCATTTGGGCTGTTAATTAGAGGGAGATTTTTACGATATTTTTAACCGAAAAATAAGGAACAACTCTATTTTGAGCGTAACTTGCTTACTCTTGCTGCTAGAAACTTAAAAAAAAATAAAAATATACGTTTTCTTAAACACTTTAAAAAAGTTGTAATAAGTTTTCCCAGAAAAGTGTTTCATTTTTTTTATTTCACGTTAAAATATTCGATTTGGAATTTGACATATAAGAGCTTATTTTTCACTATAGTCTGTTTTTAAACCAAGAGGAGTAATTCAAATTTCCCGCTCCGTAAACCTTGTTTGTAATTGGTACAACCTCAGGCAATTTTACTCATATCAAATTTTGACAATAATGACATTTATAAAATTTTAACACTATTGGTATTTCATAGGTTAGTTTATTTATTTTATCAGCGATTTTTGTATTTTCTGCGTTATTCCTTTTATTTTTAGATTTTTAGTCAATATTACCGTCAAAGGCCGATATGATCAACCAATAAAAAAGATGTATCTGAAGATGTTTCTAGTGACTTTCTTGGGTGTGAATCTGTCTTTTTACCCTAATAGCACAAGGACGTCCAACGGACGTCCATAGGACGTCCTTCACGGACTTTAAGGACGTCCCTTGGACGTCCGTTTTCGTCCGAGGAACGTCCTTTATACGTCCTATTTTGGTCCAAGTGTCGCGCTACCGAACGTCCATTGGACGTCCATCTAAGGTCCGAGGGGACGTAAATTGGACCTTAATCGGACGTAAATTGGACCTTAATCGGACATCCTAGGGGACGTAAATTGGACCTTAACAGGACGTCCTAGTTTGGTCCAAAGCCACATTGCCAAATGTCCAATGGACGTCCACCTAACGTCCGAGGGGACCTAAATTGGACCTTAATCGGACGTAAATTGGACGTTAATCGAACGTAAATTGGACCTTAGTCGGACGTAAATTGGACCTTAATCGGACGTCCTAGGGGACGTAAATTGGACCTTAACAGGACGTCCTAGTTTGGTCCAAATGCCTCGTTGCCAAACGTCCAATGGACGTCCATCTAACGTCCAATGGACGTCCACCTAAAATCCGAGGGGACGTTCGGTGGACGTCAATTGTACCTTCATAGGACGTCCCAGTTTGGTCCAATGTCGTGCTGCCGAACTTCCATCTAACGTCCTGAGAGAACGTTCGGTGCACGTCTAGCGACGATATTTAGACCTGTGGAGAATGTATTGTGGGAAATAAAAAATACATTTTTTAAGGAACTTATATTACATCTTATATTAAATTACAATTATTGGATATTACATTATTTACATTAAATTACAATTACACTTCTCCAAGAAATTAACGCACCACCTTAAAAATTATGCATTTTTGATGTAATGCAATTTCCTAAACCTGTTGTCCAATCTCAGTGATTTTTTTTATAATATTATAGCCTAGGCTATAGGTTACCTCCTTAAGCTTGTCATGAACGGGGAGCTATACTGTAATATATTATGTATATTATATCATATCACTCCCTATAGTAATGAGTGAGCCTGGAGCCACGGAACTAATGGTTCCGTGTGTGCAGGCTCACTCATTACTATAGAGAGCGATGTGATATAATATATATTACAGTATATAGCTCCCCGTGCATGACAAGCTTAAGGAGGTAACCTATAGCCTAGGCTATAATATTATAAAAAAAATCACTTAGATGGGACAACTGGTTTAGGAAATTCGAGACATCAAAAATGCTCAATTTTTAAGGTGGTGCGTAATGGGCTGTATATTATACATATATTTCAAATCGACACCTTGCTCATTTGGAGATAATGGACAATTTCTTAAAAAGAAGATATTCTATCTATGTATACTTATTATGTATAGTGTAATATTATATTATAATATTATAATAATCATTCAACTTTTGTCTAATTTTTTTTCATCCGCCTTCGCTTTCTGTCTTTAGATAATTCAATATTATAAATAGATTATAAAATACTGAGATAAATACTTTTTGCTTACTAGGTACAATAACCAACCCAATCTGTTAATCTGTTTGACAAAAGAACCGTTATGGGTAGAGGTAATAAGTTAAGACGAACAAAAGGCGACCGCGGTAGCGAAACTTTCCTTTAACAATTGTAATTCAAAATTCAAGGAAATCTATACTTTATAGAAAATCAAGAAGATTGGCTAGAATACAAATATGTACTTATACAGAGTGTTTGGTAAAGAATAGGCCATAGATTAATCTTAGATTTCGGAGGGTAAAATAGGTCGATTTAAGTTAACTTACGTTAGTACTAAAGTTGATAATAACCGAAATACAAGGTGTCAAATTTAAACTTTTATTTTATTTATTCTTGAATATTTCCTAACAAGCATGCGATAATATCACGAAATTTGGTAAGCGGGGTTTTTTTGGGACAAGAAATCTAAATTCAACACCAAGAATGATGTATTGCCCAGGAAATAATCAAGAATAAAATAAAAGTTTAAATTTGACACCCTGTATTTCGGTTATTATCATCTTTCGTACTAAAGTAGGCTTAAGTTAGCTTAAATCGACCTATTTTAAGCTCAGTAATCCAAGGTTAAGCTATGGCCCATTTTTTACCAAACACCCATAAGATTGAAAAATGTATGAAAAATATACCAGAAAGAATAAGAAATATATATCAAAGAGCATGAAAAAATATGTAAATGTAATAAAAAACGTAAATAATACCAATGTTTGGATACCAGTTGTCCTGGCTGGTGGTTTTGTCCATCATTCTCGGTGAGTTTGTCCTCTAGGCCATCAAGGATCGATAGGCTATGTCCAGACGGTGGTAGCAGCAGAGTCTGAATGCTTCCTCTTTGGCGTTCACTTACCAAGAAGTGACTGGCTGCAACGTGGAGCTCCAGTAGCTCTCTGGGGTTGATGGCTCCGAAAACTCCTCATCTGATCGAGGAATCAGGAACATAGACTGTTTCGGCACTTCAGAAAAACTCCAGGAGCAGGAATCCTCAGGGTGGTAGATTAAAATGTTGTGCGCCTATGTCAAAGGGGCACATAATAATCCATTGGATGGGCTTATGCATTGATGCTCTAAATGGCCCGATGAGGCGGTCGGACTCTGTGTTATGTTGTGAAACAGCGTCTTCATAGTTTTACGAAATATATAGTATATGTATAAGTATATTATACTTTAATTCGTATATAATATAATTTCTTACATTATGAAAATCAGTGGTTAATGAATAAAACTCTACGCGGGAGCCCTAACGACGACAACGACTGAGAGATCAACTCTTCAACTTCGAAGTGATATCGGTGGGTGAATCAAAAATCTATCGCCTATCATTATAGTTTTGTGAACAGAGGAACCAAGTAGTGGGGGTGATTTTCAGACGTCCACAAAAAGTCCGTATTTCGTCCAGTACGGACGTCCAAAGGACTTTCGTATTTATTCCACCATCGGAAGTCCGAAGGACGTACATATTTAGTCCACCGTATTCATATTTATTTCACCCGAAGTACGTCCAACGTCGGACGTCCAAAGGACATCCATTTATAGTCCATAGACATTAGGACTAAGACTGGACCTATTTTGGGCACGGCCACGTATATTCAACTTCAAAAAGATGCTCTTAAGATTAATTTTTAGTACAGATACATTGATAAAAATTATATTTTTGCTTACTAGAATTAATTAGCAAACTTATGTCATCTTGATAACTAGAATAATAAAACATTGTAACAAATAATTTACAAATAAGATTTTCACACTTTACAAAAAAAAACCAAAACATGTTTAGAATATTAAACTGTGCAATTTTGAATTAAATATAATTATCTTTTCGATGTAAACTATTTTATTAACATAATTAAGTTAATATTTTATTGAATTATTTTGCTATTTTATCCCGTAATTCGTATAATATGTCCAATATGGACGATCAGCAAACGTCCGTATTTCATCCAGTACGGACGTCCAAAGGACGTTCATATTTATTCCACCCGAAGGACGTCCAACATCGGACGTCCGAAGGACGTACATATTTAGTCCACCGAAGGACGTCCAACGTCGGACGTCCGAAGGACGTACATATTTAGTCCACCGAAGGACGTCCAACGCCGGACGTCCAAAGGACGTCCATTTATAGTCCATGGACGTTAGGACCAAAAATTGACCTATTTTGGACGTCCAGAGGACGTCGTGTGCTATTAGGGTTAGTTTACCTACTCCTCTTGGTTTTAAAACAAAGCTTAGCAATAACTCTGCTTCTACTGGGTCTACAGACCTGACACATATACCATTTTTTCACTTTTCTATAAGCTATATTTGCTATTTGCTAATTTTTTTTCAATAAAGTAGGTACCTACCTTTTGAGTTATTTGCGAAGAACCGTCTAAAAACGTCTTTTTTTGTTGAAAAATGAACATATTCACTCGCAAATATCTCTAAAAGTATTGACTTAGTAAAAAAACTCTATAAAATAGAAGTTGCTTAGAATTAGTCAGTTTATCCAATTCCGGACTTATTTGAACGTATTTGTTTTCATCCCCGATAACGGACGAAACTCACCTCCAGATCAAAAGCACATATCGGCACAATATCACTTTTTTTCTTTAACATATTAGCTATGCGTGTCCCAAATTTTATGTCAAACCAAGCGTTTCTTCAAAATTCTGAACAAAAACCGTAAGTAAATTAAAGGAAAATGTAAAAGGTACATTCCATGTCAAATCACTCAGGCAAAAAAATTTGGATCTCCGATTTGTCTGAAAATTGGTATATAGCTTCTGCGGGACGTAAAAAGAAGATATTTAAGGTCTTCTTCTTCTTTTTTCTCAAAATGTTATTTTATGCGATTTTACAGTGATTTGGTGTTTATTTAAACAAATTTGCATTTTCTGTCGTAAAGTATCAATGAAAAACATAATATTTTAATAGAAATGACTCAAAAATGTCATTATATGGCATTATAACAAGTTACTTTGAATCAAAACAAGTTTTTGATCAAATTTTATAGTGTAAAAAACGTTAAAATACCGTTTTTTACATTTTCCTCCATTCCCAAAATACATCATCATCGATTTGGCTAAAAATTTGCCCGCAGATAGCTAATAGATAGGACTTTAAGTGCTTAGAAGGATTTGAATTATATTACAATACCAAAAAAGTTACATGCAGTAATATCATACTCAAAAGTATATATTAGTCCAGTCGGGATAGCATTTGACCTTGAATGCCAAGCTGCACAAAAATTTATTTTTCTGATCTTTAGGGGAGTCAATAGTAGCCTAAATTTAAAATCGCGAATGAATTCCTCCGTTACGTTAGCGGCCATCTTGATTTTAAAGGAGAACCTGTTTTGCTCAATATCTCCGCCATTTTTAACTTTTCGACAAAAATGGAAGGAACTGAAATTGTTCCAAATAAATCGTATTTACAATTATTACAATTTCTTTTTAACAATTTTTGTCATGAGGTCGATATTTTCGAGTTAATTTTACTTATAGTAGACGCCTATATTTTTGACTATAATATTGCATGTAACTTTTTGGGTATTGTAATATAATTCAAATCCTTATGACCACTTAAAGTCCTATGTTTTTTCTATCTGTGGGCAAATTTTCAGCCAAATCGATTATAATGCATTTTGGGAATGGAGAAGAATGTAAAAAAACGGTATTTTAACGTTTTCTACACTATAAAATTTGATCAAAAGCTTGTTTTGAATCAAAGTAACTTCTTATAATGCCATATAATGACATTTTTGAGTCCCTTCTATTAAAATATTATGTTTTCCATTGATACTTTACGAGAGAAAATGGAAATTTGTATAAATAAACACAAAATCACTGTAAAATCGAATAAAATAACATTTTGAGAAAAAAAGAAGAAGAAGATTTTTTGACCTTAAATATCATATTTTTACGTCTCGCAGAAGCTATATACCAATTTTCAGACAAATCGGAGGTCCAAATTTTTTTTTGCTCCAAAATTGAGTGATTTGAAATGGAATGACCCAAAATTAATTTTTCAAACAAATATTGTAAGTCGTTATGAGAAAATTATAATTTAACAGATGAAATAAAATAAACACAATTCAACTCGTAAAATATTTGGACCCTTACCAGCCGAACCAGCCGAACAGGTAAAGAACCCACCTTTTATATAGTTTATAATATACCTTTTCTACCTGGCCTCAAACGCTCGATATTTTTAACTCGTGGCAACCTTGACTGACGGCAAATAGACCGCAAATACACATTTTTATGTGGTGGAAGTCAAAATGGCTGTGAAGTGTAAAAATTTTTGTATATAATTTAAATTTTTAAAATCAAAATTTTAGAAAACTGAGAACGATACAGGGCATTAAAAAATGCGCTCAACAAACATACACGAATTAAAATTCGAAAATGATAGTATTTCTTAGTGATGCCAAATGACTGCAACATGAAAAGATGACATAATGATAGCGGGATGTATATATATATATATATATATATATATATATATATATAATTATAAGTACATATCATTTTATATACATATTTTTATATTGTCTCACATATATAATATAATTGTAGCACCCTGACGATGTTCATAATCATGAACGAAAGCTCGGAATAAAGACTTAAAAGAGTACACTTATCAATTGCTGCATAACCCAATAACCAAAAACTATATATATATATATATATATATATATATATATATATATATATATATATATATATATATATATATATATATATATATATATACATAAACAGATGAAATAGAGAATGTGGAAAAATCTCCTTACGAACAATTCACACATCCACCATTTCGGGCTGGGGAAAATTTTTCGAATAGAATCAAAGATCAAAACACCAGTTCTTAGAAATGTGTTTCGCCCTCTTCAACCTCTCTGGGCTCATCAGTAAAGATGAGAGGTTGAATATCTTTAGACACATTCCAATCAAAAAACAACATTCGAGACCTAGACATAGAAGGAGCGTAAATCTACGGCAAATCCGACAATGACAGTCTCAAGTTTTAATTCCCTAATTACTTAAAGTAAGTAAAATATATGTTTAAAAACATAGGATGTAGATCTTTGAAACACACTCAGTGATCAAAAGATCCAAGGTTAATGGTTTAACGACCACTCGTACGAAATCAAACAGATGAAATAGAGAATGTGGAAAAATCCCCTTACGAACAATTCACACATCCACCATTTCGGGCTGGGAAAAATTTTTCAAATAGAATCAAAGATCAAAACACCAGTTCTTAGAAATGTGTTTCGCCCTCTTCAACCTCTCTGGGCTCATCAGTAAAGATGAGAGGTTGAATATCTTTAGACACATTCCAATCAAAAAACAACATTTCTTCTTCTTCTTAGCCTTCTATCGTCCACGTTTGGACATAGGCCTCTCCCAACTCCTTCCATCGGTCTCTATCCTGAGCAACATATTTCCAATTCGTTCCGGCTACTCTTTTAATATCATCAACCCATCTCATCTGTGGTCTTCCTCTCGGTCGTTTACTTTGGTAAGGTCTCCAATGTTGTATCGTGACATTCCAACGTTGGTCTTTTTGTCTAACAGTGTGGCCTGCAAAACTCCATTTAAGTTTGGCAACTTTTGTTGTTATGTCCTCGACTTTTGTTTTTGATCTTACCTTACTCTTTGGTTTTTAATCAAAAAACCACATTATATATTGTTATATTTCTATTTGATCTGAAAATTAAATTTTGATAATTATAAGCAGAATTCAATTTAATATAAAATATTTTCAATTTTCTCAACCACGGGCATATAAATTTAGAACAACCTGTATACAACAAATTGTTATATTTAATTTTAAGAAGTGATTAAACGAAACTCGGGAAAATGCGCTTAGAATAAACAAAGTGAATGGCGTACCATTATCGTTGTTCGCGGAAGGTTCGATCATTAGCCTATGCTAAATAAGACTCAGTTGAAATCGATAATAGGTCATTATCGTTGTTCGCGGAAGGTTCGATCATTAGCCTATGCTAAATACGACTCAGTTGAAGTAGATAATAGGCCATTAAATTTTGTAAATAGTAGAAAGTAATTTTAGAATGGGAATTAACTATTTTTTTTGGAAATCCATTAAGCATATTTAGAAAGATTAAAAATTGGTTTTGAGGAATACTGCGAATGAGAGTTGGTGGTGGAAGGTTGATTTGTGAATCTGGAAGGGATATTTAGAAAGTAGGGGAATGAATGAAAAAGATAGATCAGAATGTTTTGAGCTGTCGAGAAGGGAAGTCCAGTAGTAGACGGTAGTGTACGGAGAGTGAGAAAGCCGGTGTAGTTCCGTGAGTGTGGAGATCTATCGTGGAACGAGAGGTAGGCCAGGTTGAGAGTAAAGAACCTCCTTGAGCCAAGAGTGTCCCGGTAGCTGATTGCAGTTTCGAAAAAGGTAGAACACAGCATCACGACAGAAGCAGGAACGAGAGCTATACGAGCTAATCTTCAAAGGAGAACATTACTGAAAGCCAGGACGAGGTTTTGATCGCAGCCAAGGATAGCAGGAAACGGGTCTTGTGTGAAGACATTCTCAGTTCACCAGAAAAAGGTCAGTCTCATTTGTTTGGACATGAATGTATGGGTTTTTCGTATTAAATACCACATTATAAATTGAAGAACATAATCAATAATATCAGAAAAGCTTCATCAAACTTAAATAGAATTGTTGCTAATAAATCCTAATAGTTAAAGGTTAATAAAAACTTTCAATTGGAAACCAAAAGGAAATAAGATTCCCATTTGTAAATGTTATGTTTAAGAAAAATAAGATCTAGCACATATTAAGCAGTGATTGCCATTTAAATAAAATAAACAATATTTTGATTATAATTGTAACCCATATGTGTGTATTATTTTACTCTTTTCTTTCGTATCCCGATTAGGAACCATTGAGAAATACTTAGAAGCCACGAGAGTAAGTAATTAATTTTATAATTCGCCTTGAGATTGAAAACATATTGATATGTGATCTGGTAAATTAATTAGATTATGATTAATGCATTGATTAAATTAAATGACATATAAGAATATTATCTCATATCAATAATCAAGATCACATCAACTGTCGTCCAACGTGGAAAGCATGGAAAAGTATTTCTAGTGGCAAATTTGAAGGATAGAAAGAGTAAAGCCGGTATTTGAAAATTTATATGCCTGTGGTAAAAAGTGAGATACTTACATTTGATAACATAAAATTTTAGATCTCTTTAGGTACAAATTTACATAACTGATTTAATATTTTATTTTTACGATATTTACATTTGATATATTTATTGACAATTTATAATATTTGGGTGAGAAAAAGTCGTCTTGGTAACATACTAGTAAAATTTCATATTTGGCGGGGACAGTACTTCTTGAAAACAAATGTCTGTGACAAGAAGCCAAAGCAAAGACAATAAAAATCAAAAAGAACATTCAAATCAAGAGGATAATTCAGACCAAGAAGATATTTTAGACACAACAATCATGGAAACAGGAAAAAAAGAATTGTCAGAATTAGAAAAGATATTACAACTTATGCAACTCCAGTCACAAAAAATGGATGAAGTAAAACGAACAATGGATAAAAATCAGGAAGAAACATCAAAGAAAATGGATAAAGTGGATCAAAAAATGGATGAAACACAACAAAAATTGGATCAAAAAATGGATGAAACACAACAAAAAATGAAACAAGCAATAGAAAAGAACAACAAGAAAATGGAGGAACGCATAGGAAAGTATGAAAAGGAAGTAAAAGGATGTTTGACAATAATCAAGAACGATATGGGACAACAAGAGACAGAGATTAAAGAAATCAAAAGCAAAATAAAGGAAATAACGAATTGCCAGAAAAAGGAAATAGAAAGTTTGGAAAACAAGTTGCAAAACGCTATTCAAGCAGACATAGAAGAAGTGGAAAGAAAGATTGCGGAAATCAATACTCAACAAAATGTCGGAGAAAGAAGAGAAATGGTTATACATAGCACAGATGACGTGAAGATAAGGTCTGGCGGGGATGTAAGAAGATTACACCCAGTGCCGTTCATAAATAGCCTGAAAAAGAAAATACAGCACATCGGAAATTTCGAAACAGCAAAAGAAACTATCAGAAACCATCTCAAATATGAAGCAGGCCTATGGTTCGATTGCAAAGAAGAAGAATTTGACAGTTGGCAACAATTTGAACAAAAATTTTTGAAATATTTCTGGGGAAAAGTCCAACAATTGGAAATTAACAAGGAATTGCAAAATGGGAAATACAATGATAGGATGGGTATATCAGAAAGGACATATGCATTACAAATTTACTATAACGCAAAACATTTACAATATAATTACTCATCGGAACAATTAGTCGAACTGATTGCAAGACATTTCGAAGAAACGCTGGAAGACCATATCACATTGCAAAACTACAAAGACATAGATAGTTTATGCCAATTCCTACAAATAAGAGAATCACGTTTAAGAGAAAGAAAATCAAGAAGGTCGCGAGAAGATTACAGGCCCCGAGAAACACAGGATTACAGAGATAGAAATCAAAATAGGAGGGACTATACAAGACGAGATTTTAATCCCAGAAGGGAAAACGAAAATAGAGACAACGGAAGAGGAAATTATGAACAAAGAAATAGGCAATGGAATGAGGACAGAAATCGAGAATACCAGAATAGGAACACCACACTCGCAAATCAAGAAAACAGAAATAATGGTAGACAAAATGAACAGGGATATCGAGAAAACCGAAACAGATCCGACAGACCAAGAGAAAATAGAAGAGAAGTAAATAATACCCAGACAGATGAATATGACGGAGAGAGACATTATGACGAAAATATAAACAACGATGAGCAACCGGCGTCTTTTCACGACGGCGCTCACTAAAAACCAAAAATCAAACAGGAATCTTTTGTAACCCCAAGGAGTTTATTAAATTGGCAAGAAACAACGAAAAGAAAAATGAAGTTAATTTAAAATTTGTGGATGGATTTATCAACGAGAAACCAATTAAAATTATGATAGACACTGAATCTGAAATAACATTGGTCAACAGAAAACTAATAGAAGAAGTTAACTTAACAAATTTAATTTACAAAATACCTAGGGTAAATTTAGTGGGCGCAAACAAACGGACATTGGCAACTATAAATGAAGGCATACGAGTAATGGTACGACTGGGTAAGAAGATGTATGCACTACAATGTGTAATAATGCCAAACATGTCACATGACATGATAGTAGGAGTTGACGAATTGGCAGAAAAACATGTAGTGATAGATTTTAAAAATAATACGATGAATCTAACAGAAGAAAAAGAAGAAGAACAGGACAAGGAACAGGAGAAACAAAATACGGACGAATCAGGTAAATAACAAACAGTGGAAATGAATTTGGCAACGAAGCAAGGACAAAGAAGAAAAGGGAGAAAAAGTCAGAAAAAGACAAAAGAAAATGAAACCTGTGGCTCCTCAAAAGAAGAGTTGAGCCCAGAAGAAGAAAAATTGAGAGTATCAAAAGCAAAAGAAAACTGGGATTCCTCAAAAGAAGAGATGAGCTCAGGAGAAGAAGAAATAAAGCTAACAAATGAAAGCGAAAAAGATATGATCGAAACAGTGGCATTTGAAGAGGAGGCATATGAAAACGAGGATGCAGAATACACGGTAAAAGCATGTGAAAAATCTGAGGAAAAAGACAGAAGATTGATATGGGAAAAAGGGAAAGACAACATAATAGCCGACACTCTAACACAGGATGAGGATACTGAAAATAAGGAAACAATTACTCTACAGGTGGGATTAATTAGAGTAATACAAGAAGAAGGGGTATAAGACGTAGATTAAAGTAAGGAAATATACAGGGAGTTGGTTTTGCCTCGAGAAAATTTATTTAAAAATGCAGATAAATTTTATCGAATACAAGGCGGGGATTTGTTATATTTCTATTTGATCTGAAAATTAAATTTTGATAATTATAAGCAGAATTCAATTTAATATAAAATATTTTCAATTTTCTCAACCACGGGCATATAAATTTAGAACAACCTGTATACAACAAATTGTTATATTTAATTTTAAGAAGTGATTAAACGAAACTCGTGGAAATGCGCTTAGAATAAACAAAGTGAATGGCGTACCATTATCGTTGTTCGCGGAAGGTTCGATCATTAGCCTATGCTAAATAAGACTCAGTTGAAATCGATAATAGGTCATTATCGTTGTTCGCGGAAGGTTCGATCATTAGCCTATGCTAAATAAGACTCAGTTGAAGTAGATAATAAGTCATTAAATTTTGTAAATAGTAGAAAGTAATTTTAGAATGGGAATTAACTATTTTTTTTGGAAATCCATTAAGCATATTTAGAAAGATTAAAAATTGGTTTTGAGGAATACAGCGAATGAGAGTTGGTGGTGGAAGGTTGATTTGTGAATCTGGAAGGGATATTTAGAAAGTAGGGGAATGAATGAAAAAGATAGATCAGAATGTTTTGAGCTGTCGAGAAGTGAAGTCCAGTAGTAGACGGTAGTGTACGGAGAGTGAGAAAGCCGGTGTAGTTCCGTGAGTGTGGAGATCTATCGTGGAACGAGAGGTAGGCCAGGTTGAGAGTAAAGAACCTCCTTGAGCCAAGAGTGTCCCGGTAGCTGATTGCAGTTTCGAAAAAGGTAGAACACAGCATCACGACAGAAGCAGGAACGAGAGCTATACGAGCTAATCTTCAAAGGAGAACATTACTGAAAGCCAGGACGAGGTTTTGATCGCAGCCAAGGATAGCAGGAAACGGGTCTTGTGTGAAGACATTCTCAGTTCACCAGAAAAAGGTCAGTCTCATTTGTTTGGACATGAATGTATGGGTTTTTCGTATTAAATACCACATTATAAATTGAAGAACATAATCAATAATATCAGAAAAGCTTCATCAAACTTAAATAGAATTGTTGCTAATAAATCCTAATAGTTAAAGGTTAATAAAAACTTTCAATTGGAAACCAAAAGGAAATAAGATTCAAATTTGTAAATGTTATGTTTAAGAAAAATAAGATCTAGCACATATTAAGCAGTGATTGCCATTTAAATAAAATAAACAATATTTTGATTATAATTGTAACCCATATGTGTGTATTATTTTACTCTTTTCTTTCCTATCCCGATTAGGAACCATTGAGAAATACTGAGAAGCCACGTAAGTAAGTAATTAATTTTATAATTCGCCCTGAGATTGAAAACATATTGATATGTGATCTGGTTAATTAATTAAATTATTATTAATGCATATTAAATTAAATGACAAATAAGAATATTATCTCATATCAATAATCAAGATCACATCAATATATATATATATATATATATATATATATATATATATATATATATATATATATATATATATATATATATATATATATATATATATATATATATTATTGTGTTTTCAATTTTATCAATCAAAGGCAAAATAAAAATTAAATTAAATTTTTTTTTAAATAACGCGGGCACATAAATTTGACACACCCTGTATATTGAACTGTAAATATTTATTAGAATTTAGTTTGGATGTAAGTGGATTTCTCTTTTTAATGAGCTTTCCGATGAACCATTAAAGACTTTTGTGAATAATTAAAGTGAAAAGGACGATGTATTTAGATTTAAAATGAAAATAGATTGTTTATTACGAGAATTATAGAATCCACAGGTAGATGTATTTATCACTTTCTGGGAAAGTGGTTTAAAAAGAAAGTTTGGAATTTTAATATTTATTTCAACCCGAGTAAATGTTGTAGAATTACCCCGAAAGTAATTAGGATGGTCGGAATAATTTTGAAAAAGACTGTTTGTTTGTCGAATGGAAAAGATTGTTTATGATTCTTGGCAAGTTGGAAGGGGAAAAGTGGTTTGAATGATTGAGAGAGTTTGAAAAAGAAATTCATTATGTTTTTGGCATCGCTGAAGAGCAGTTCGACGTTTTCGTGGATAGATAGTTAGCAAGTACCAGTGGCTGTTTGATAGTGGAGAATAGTGTTGAAAAGTGGAACGAGAGACAGATCAAATTGAGACGAAATACCTCTTTGATTCTGTATTATTGTGAGAAGGAGAGCAGATAATTTTTGGAGTTTTGTTTGAATCGAGTACGTGTCAAAAGAGGCTTGTTGGAGAATTGGTGCTGGTATGCTGATAGTTTTGAAGCTGGAGAACGGAGAGGGCTTTGATGAGTAGCCTTTGACATAGTCAACGAGGGAGAGCTGTTTTTGGGTCACGAGAAGACATCAGAGTGATTGAAGCAAAAGGTCAGTCAACTTATGTGAAAGATATTTTTATGTTCGGAAACTAAAATTTTGAGTAAAAAGCATATGAATTAAAATTCCAATATTTCTAAAAGTAAATAGGAAGTATAGCTAATCTTGCGAATACATAAATTTGTTTGTTTAATTTTGTTTTACCAAAGTCATCGGGAACAAACCGATAAATTATTTGTTTTTAACTATAATAAATTTAAGTGGTAAAAATTTCATTCGGACATCTGTGTCCACAGGTTTTTAGACTTGATAGATTTTAGAGTATTGATTTTGATAAATAAAAGACAATTCTGTATTAATATTTTAATATTTTGCTTTATTTCTTTTCCCTATTTTATCCCGATTAGGATCAACTAAGAGATACTGAACCCACGAGAGAAGATAAGTATAACGTGAGATAATTTGGATTTTTTTAATAGTATAAAAAGGCACCCTGAGATTTTTTATTCATTTTTTATGTATGATTTGCAACAATTAAATAATTAATCAAATAAATAATAATTAATATAAAATTAATAAGAAGCAGATCATAACAACATGGCGAACCAACGTAGGACATTAAAGTATCTCTGGTTGTGAATTTGAAGGGAATAGGAAACGGAAAAACAGGTGAAGGAGAATTTATTTGCCCGTCGGAAAGAGTTTGATATATTTAAAATTTTTTGAAATATTTGTTTGACTTAATTTTTTTATCTAGGTACAATTTTACATATTTATTTTATTTTTGATTGATTTGAATTTTGAAATATTTAAAAATTTGCGGGATAAATTGATTATATTTGGGGAGAGAAAAATTTTCGTCTCGACAGCATACAAGGTATTTTCGAATTTCATATTAGGCGGGGATAAATTTTAAATACATGTCGATAACAACCAGAAGCAAAAGCAAAGAAAACAAAGAACAAAAGGACATTTTTGAAACAACAATCATAGCATCAGAACAACAGGAATTATCAGGATTAGATAAAGTAATACAACTGATGGAACTCCAGTTACAAAAATGGGATAAAATATTAAATAAAAGGGATAAAAATCAGGAAGAAACATCAAAGAAGATGGATAAAATGGATAAAATGCAAGAAAATCAGGAAGAAACAAAACGAGCGATGAAGGAAATACAACAAAAAATGGATAACAATCAACAGGAAACAAAACAAGCAAAAGAAAAAGAACAGGACATTCTGGAAATGGACAAGGAACATGAGAAACGGAAAAAGGATAATTTTGACAAAAAACAAACGGTGGAAATGAATTTGGCAATGAAGCAAGGACAGAGAAGAAAGAGGAGAAGCAACAGAAGATAAATAAAAACAATGAAGCCTGGGATTCCTCGAAAAAAGAGATGAGCCCAGAAGAAGAAAAAGAAGAAAAAAGTGTGACAAAGGAAATTGACGATTGGAATTCCTCGAAAAAAGAGATGAGTCCAGAAGAAGAAAAAGAAGAAAGAAGACTGATAAAAGAAAATGAAGATTGGGATTCCTCGAAAAAAGAGATAAGCCCAGAAGAAGAAAAAGAAGAAAGAAGATGGATAAAAGAAAATGAAGATTGGGATTCCTCGAAAAAAGAGATGAGCCCAGAAGAAGAAAAAGAAGAAAGAAGATTGTCAAAAGAAAATGAAGATTGGGATTCCTCGAAAAAAGAGATGAGCCCAGAAGAAGAAAAAGAAGAAAGAAGATTGTCAAAAGAAAATGAAGATCGGGATTTGTTACTCTTCGCCGATGTTACCGGTTTTTATTGAAGGTATGCGAAGGTAAATAACTAGTTTTATTTTCTACCAAACAAAAAAATAATAATAAGAAATCAAAAAAATCGGAGAATTCACAAACTATTTATTCTTATTAACCAAAACTAAAAAAATTCATATCAATCTTAATTGAAAATATAAAAAAAACCTAAAGGAAAAGGTAAAAAGCTCAACTAAAGTTTATATTTGCCTCTAAGAATATTCTTTTCAGCGTACACCCATATTATAATTCTTAAAACTATGTAATATTATATTTAGGTACTATTTACAAGAAAAAAATACAAAACCGAGATATTTGTCAGACTGCTGTATGGTGTGGTGGCTTAGACAGGCAAAACAACGTGCTTTTAAGAGAAGTATTGGTTTGATCCTACCTTATGTTTTTTTCGTCGATGTCATACACGTGGATGATGTCGTACTGCATTTATATACTTGGATACTTCACAGTTATACAGGTTATATAATATATCGACCCTGGACAAGGGTGTTTAAAAAAAAAACTCACAACATCAAAATGAATTGGAGAGAAAGAAAAATTGTTGGCCTGAAATGAATAGATACATCAGCATGCAAGCAGAGCAAAAGGTATAAATTAAAATTACTAAAGGTTTCCCTTTAGACAACTAATCAGGTGTTAAAAAAACAAAGCTTACCTTAAAGATAGCGTATGGCCAAAAAGAAAGGTCTTGAGGACCTAAATATCCAGATATTTTAATCCTTGCTGAGCAAGACAATCTTCAACTTCATCAAATTGAATATTTCTTAATTAGTTATCTGGATTACTTCTGATTAAATATCCTCAAGGAGTTTCATAGGACAACACTAACTTGTCCTCATGAAGTGTAAATCAAAAGTGAACAAGATATGACACTAGACAGGTAAAGACAAAGAGATGACACTTACTAGACAGGTAGCAATGTATACCTAAAGCCTACTTCATGCCTGATTTTCTATATGATTTCGGACTTAAAAATGGCTTGATAGCAGCTAATGTTCAAGACAATATAGAAGCCAGGGCCCGGATTACGTACACTCGATACGCATCGTATCCGCCATGTTTTACCGTAGCGCCTTATGGGAAAACATGGCGGATACGATTCGTATCGAGTGTTTGTAATCCGGGCCCTGATTTTTATAATTGTTTAGGCCAGTACTTGTGACAATAAAGCAAAAATTATGACAATCTTATTTATAAGAATCGTTTCTAGTTGCTTAGCGACTTTTAACCCGTAACAACCCCACCCTTACTTGCAAAAAGTTTCAAAGAAACTTTTAAGTCCTAACGGTACAAAACAAAATAAAAATAAAACAAAAATAAAAAAAACAAAACCAAAAAAAATAAAACAAAAACTTGTAAAGATAACAAAATCTTACAATAAAATTTTCAACACATTGTAACTCTATACTTCCACATCAGGAGGTTTAGACTTAATGTCCTTAACCTCACTGTCCTGAGTAACCGGTTTCAAATCTTTTGCATTCCAGGTTCCTGCATGAGAGCCATTTTCATCAACAAGTTCATAACTCCATGGGGAGACCACTTTATTAATACTAAATGGTCCTACAAACTTTTGGGCCAATTTTGCGCTGAAATATCTTGTAGCATCAGACTGAACGAAATTTCTTCTCCAAACCATGTCCCCCACTTTATATGTTTCTGTCCTTCTTCGCAGATTATATGGAACTTTACTTTTTTCATACGCTGACTTAAGTTTCCTCCGAACATCAGAAAACAGTTTATCCAGAGATTCCTTCCTTGTTCCGATATTATACTGACCTTGTTCAGACTCATGTCTATTTTTATTGGCATTCACATTGATTTCCCTACCAAAATTAATAAGGTTCGGTGACACTCCAGTGACTTCATGAACCGAACATCGCAAGGCACATGTAATCTTCGGCAAAAGAAGATCCCAGTGTCTTTGATTTTGAGAGACATAGGCCGTCAACATAGTTTTTATTACTCTATGAACTCTTTCCACGGGATTAGCTTGTGGATGGTATAGTGCTGTAAACTTTAATTCAATACCATAGTTTGAGACAAGTTGTTGGAATATATGGCCACGAAATTGTGCTCCATTATCTAACAAAATTCTCTCTGGTACACCATAGACTAGAAACACCTCATTTTCTAGTAACTTAACTATGTTGGCTGATGTCGCTGCTCTAATCGGGAAAGCTAAAATAAATTTGGAAAAGCAATCTAACACGGTGAAAATATACGAAAATCCTGAAGTGGTCCTAGGTAAAGGTCCAACTAGGTCTATACTGATGAGACTCCATGGATGACTTGCAGTCGGCTGCTGAGATAACAATTGACCTCTAGGACGTTGCTGTTCTGGTTTTATCCGTTGACATGTTGTACAGTTCTTAATATAGCGTCCTATATCTGATCGCATCTTTGGCCAATAATATTTTTGACTAAGTCTTCCAAATGTTTTTGAAACGCCAAGGTGTCCATAAGTTGGAGGATCATGATGATCTCTTATAAGGTTTAGTCTTTGTTCCCTTGGAACTACCGTTACCCACTCTGATGAAGCTAGTTCAGGGTATCGCGGTTTTATATTCTTCAAAAGTTTTCCTCCCTCTACCCTCCAAAGTGAATAGTTTCTAGGATATTTGTTGACCTTGGAAATCAGACCCAAGTACCATCGGTCTAAACTGACCTGTGTAGAAGTAGAACAGTCTACATCCAAAGCATTTACGCAAGGAACTGCACGTGATAGTGCGTCGGGCACTAGATGATCTTTTCCTTTCCGGTGTATAACTTCAAAGTCATATGCCTGCAAACGCAGAGCCCAACGAGCAATTCTGCCTATGGGGTCTTTAATGGAAAACAACCACTTTAAACTAAAATGGTCTGTAATAACCACAAATTTAGTAGCTTCTAAGTATGGCCTTAGTTTCTCTACAGCAAATAGAACGGCGAGACATTCTTTTTCTGTAGTAGAATACTTCCTCTCGGTTTTTGTCAGTGATCGACTCAAGTAAGCTATGACGTGTTCTTCATCTCCATGTTTTTGAGAAAGAACAGCCCCCAATCCATAGTCACTTGCATCTGTCTCTACTATAAATGGTAAAGAAAAATCTGGACACGCCAAAATGGGTGCCGAAACTAAATATTCTTTAACCTTATTCAGGGCGTCCTCGCATGTCTTATTCCAAACGAATTGTACATTTTTTCGAGTAAGTTGAGTAAGCGGTGAGACAACAGTACTAAATGATGGAATAAATCTCCGATACCATGATGCCATACCTACAATCCGACGAACATCCTGAACAGTTCTCGGTGTCGGTATTCCCAGTATTGCTTCTACCTTTTCTGGATCGACAAGTAATCCAGATTTATTTACTACGTAGCCTAAATACTTCAATTCTGAACGACATATTAAACACTTCTCCCTATTAAGAGTAACACCAGCGTCGGTTAAACGCTGAAATACTGTCTCTAAAACTTTTAAATGCTGCTCAAACGTTGATGTACAAATAATTATATCATCAAGATATACAAAAACATAACTGTCTAATTCGGGACCTAAAATATTGTCAATTGCACGCTGCCATGTAGCAGGAGCTGAATGTAGCCCAAAAGGCATACGACGAAACTGAAATAAACCTCTATTAGGCACTGTGAAAGCAGTTAAAGGTCTAGATTCCAGAGCTACACTTATTTGCCAATATGCTGATTTGACATCCAAGGTAGTTAAATATCGTGCATCTCGAAGTTTATCTAGAATAGATGACACATAAGGAATTGGATATGCATCCGGACCGCTTACCGCATTTAACTTTCTATAGTTAACACAAAATCTCCATTTGTCATTTTTTTGTACCATGACTATGGGCGACGACCAGGGTGAGGATGAAGGTTCTACTATGCCTTTTTCTAACATTTGGTCAAGTTCGGTATTAACTACCTTTTGTAGAGCTGGTGATAATGGGTAGTACCTTTGTTTAATGGGTGGTGAATTGGTATGTATCACATGCTCCACGCCCTTTATACATCCTGTCTCTTGAGATGTCATTCCTAAAAACGCTTTATCTACAATCTTTTGTAATTGATCACATTGTTCTTTATTTAATGAATCAAAGTCCTGGATTCCAGAAATTAATACACTATTTAACTCTTCTTCACGGTTAAAAAACCATTCTCCCTTAAAAAGGTCTGGGACTATCCCCGTAGCTGACCAAAAGTCAATACCTAAAATAAGCGAAGAAACAAGGGATGGGATAACTAGAATATTCAAAACACGAACCCGATCTCTTAACCGTACTGGTACAGTAATAGATCCTATACTTTCACATGAATCACCTGAAGCAACTATACATAATTTCTTGTCATCTTCATTTAATGGGCAAAGGTCTTTAAACACATCCCAACCAGATTTTCCAAGAATGGTTCGTGATGCTCCACTATCCAATAATCCAAGTATATCTTTTCCAAGAATTGAGACACTCAAATATGGTCGTTGATTACCTTCAGCATGAGCTAAAATGTATTCAAGGACCGCTGTATTATCAGTTGTCGGAGTTGATTTACATTCCACTCCACTCGTCCGACTTACCGAGGGAGAGAAGCTGCGTTTTTTTGAACATCTGGGACAGTTTTTCGTTGTCACATTGTTGCATCCACATTTATAACAGAAGAACTTCTTAGGCTGGTTACAATTTTTAAACTTGTGTCTCTCAGATCCACAATTAAAGCATGTACCCTTATTCAAATGTTCAGATTTATCGCTATTTGTAACTTCTTCTGTAAACACAGGTGTTGTAACCGGACTCGTAAAAATAGGAGTTGACGGCTTTCTATAAGCTAATTCAGGTTCTACCAAAAGTCTGGTGCTTGAAGGAGGAGGGCAAAATTGTCGAATCCTTGTTTCCATTGCTTCCATAGCCTTGGCTAATGAACAAAGATCACTGATGTTGCTAATTTTTGTTAAAGCCAAGCCCTGCTGAATATAAGGAAGCAAATTCCTACGAATGATATTCAGTCTTTCTTCTTCGTTAGGGGGGATCAATAGTTTCTTGAATAGATTTTCCATGACTGAAATATAGTTTATAACTCGTTCCTGTGAGCCCTGTGTTCTTCGGATTTCCTCCCATAAGGAATTCTCATAGTCATGGGGCTGGAAAGCAGACCTAAGTTCCTGGACCAGATTATCCCACGATGTAAAATTTCCCATTCCGTACCAGAGTAAGGCGTCTTTGGTAAAAAGTTCTGGAGCCGAACGAAGTAGTCTCTCTTTAGATACTCCTCTTGAAACTCTGAGTTCCTCTACTCTTTCTAGAAAACTAGTAACGCTCGAGATTCCATCATATTGTAATCTCCATCTACTTATATCAACGTTCTGAACATCATGCTTTAAGAAATCTAGCGAATCCATTATTTTACTGTTGAAGTTAGATGAAGGTGTTTCCAGATTAAAATGTCGAGCTAAAGTATTATCAATCTCCCTTGTAGGTACTGTTGCACTACTTCCATTATTAAAATTGTGCCTTGATAATCTTGTATCAGTTTGTGGTTCCGTATGCATATTGCGATTTTCAGAAGAATTCATTTCTCTACTTGAATTAAGTGGTCTATTTATAGCACTGGACATATACTCTTGATTCCCATCTGATATTCTGCTTGAAACCCTCAGAGAACTAGAACATCTTTGAGAATGTACTTGTGGTTGTATCGTGCTATCATGTTGATTTTCTTCAAAAACCTGCCTTAAGAATGAAACTCTATTGCCTGCAGTTGGTGAACTGTTAGTAGCTCCAAACAGCGCAGCTTCAATAGGATGCTCTTCAGCTAATGATTCTGAGTTTACCAAACCACATTCATGAGACCCGGAATGAACAATTTCAGGCAATAATGGAACTGAAGTATCCAAAAGTGAGATGTGCTCTACTTGATTATCTTTCCCAAAGCTCTCATAAATCCTGTTGACTTCTAATAGTAACCGTTTGTGCCAATCTAATAGTTGATTCCTTTGAGCTTCCTGTTTTTCGTTGCATTGAAGTCTGTTAAGTCTAAGTTTAACATGTGTTAGACGAGAACTAATTCTTTTAAATTCATTAGTTCTGTTCTGTTCATTAAAATGTTCTATACCTTCTTCCAGATCGCTAAGTTTCCCTGAGCACAACGAAAACTCAAAAGATGGGTCTATATTAACCACCTTAGGAGAATCTCTTTGTCCCTCTCTTTCTGCTTTAAGAGCTTCTCTCAACGTAGCCCTTTTCGTGTGTACATTTGCATCAATTGGTAAACTTCTTATTGATAACTCATAACTGAGTTCATCACCCAAAAGTCTATTAACCTGCATATTAAGTAAACCGCAAAAGAATAAAATAAAACCCTATCTCGGTTAGAGATAAAAAAATATGATAAAATAAGAGATGAAGTATAAAGTAAAGACAAAAAAAAATCTCAACAATATATTATAGTATCCTATTCTTAAATATTTTTGCGTGAAATGGCAACACGCAACCCTTACCCAATGTTACAAAAAACAAAAAAAAAATAACTTCAACTACTACTTTAAGTTATGCGAGCTTACAAAAAACAAAACAAAAATAACTTCAACTACTACTTTAAGTTATGCGAGCTAGTAGTAAGTCAATACACAACTATTGGGTTAAATCCGAACACTAAAACCGATAAAATACTATGCAATATATATTTTATGAGGTGCAATAATTTTGAGTCACCCTGTATATTGGAAATAAAGGAATAAAATTAACTATTTATTTGCAAGAAATCAAGAAAGTGTCCGCAAAGCACAAAAATCAAAAATATTGTGCCTAATAATATTTATGTACAGCAGTGTATATCAAAATATCTGTGTAATATGTAATAATAATTAATATTAAGCCACTATGCCATATCAAAAATCAAAAATTTTATGCCTAATAATATTTATGTACAGCAGTGTGTATCAAAATATCTGTGAAATATGTACCTAACAATAATTACTATTATGCCACTATGCCATATCAAAAATCAGAAATTTTATGCCTAATAATAGTTATGTACGGCAGTGTATATCAAAATATCTGTTAAATAATAATATGTAGTAATACTCAATGCTTTATAAAATAAATAATAACAAAAAATTTTACGTTGGAGCGCCAAATGTTACTCTTCGCCGATGTTACCGGTTTTTATTGAAGGTATGCGAAGGTAAATAACTAGTTTTATTTTCTACCAAACAAAAAAATAATAATAAGAAATCAAAAAAATCGGAAAATTCACAAACTATTTATTCTTATTAACCAAAACTAAAAAAATTCATATTAATCTTAATTGAAAATATAAAAAAAACCAAAAGGAAAAGGTAAAAAGCTCAACTAAAGTTTATATTTGCCTCTAAGAATATTCTTTTCAGCGTACACCCATATTATAATTCTTAAAACTATGTAATATTATATTTAGGTACTATTTACAAGAAAAAAATACAAAACCGAGATATTTGTCAGACTGCTGTATGGTGTGGTGGCTTAGACAGGCAAAACAACGTTCTTTTAAGAGAAGTATTGGTTTGATCCTACCTTATGTTTTTTTCGTCGATGTCATACACGTGGATGATGTCGTACTGCATTTATATACTTGGATACTTCACAGTTATACAGGTTATATAACATATCGACCCTGGACAAGGGTGTTTCAAAAAAAAACTCACAACATCAAAATGAATTGGAGAGAAAGAAAAATTGTTGGCCTGAAATGAATATATACATCAGCATGCAAGCAGAGCAAAAGGTATAAATTAAAATTACTAAAGGTTTCCCTTTAGACAACTAATCAGGTGTTAAAAAAACAAAGCTTACCTTAAAGATAGCGTATGGCCAAAAAGAAAGGTCTTGAGGACCTAAATATCCAGATATTTTAAATCCTTGCTGAGCAAGACAATCTTCAACTTCATCAAATTGAATATTTCTTAATTAGTTATCTGGATTACTTCTGATTAAATATCCTCAAGGAGTTTCATAGGACAACACTAACTTGTCCTCATGAAGTGTGAATCAAAAGTGAACAAGATATGACACTAGACAGGTAAAGACAAAGAGATGACACTTACTAGACAGGTAGCAATGTATACCTAAAGCCTACTTCATGCCTGATTTTCTATATGATTTCGGACTTAAAAATGGCTTGATAGCAGTTAATGTTCAAGACAATATAGAAGCCTGATTTTTATAATTGTTTAGGCCAGTACTTGTGACAATAAAGCAAAAATTATGACAATCTTATTTATAAGAATCGTTTCTAGTTGCTTAGCGACTTTTAACCCGTAACAGATTCCTCGAAAAAAGAGATCAGAATAGAAAAAGAAGGCGAAAGAGATACCTTTGAAACTGTGTTATTTGAAGAAGAAGTAAACAGGGGAGAAGCCAGAATTGAAAAAAGTGGTATTTGCACAGCAGTCGCGCTGAGATATTATTTTATTTACGAAAATGTAGGCGGAGGAGAACCTGAACTTCGTTTTGTGCAACATCCCTTAATCGAACTAGAAGTTGATATTCCAAAAGAGGACAAAGAGGAAGAACTAACTCCAGAAACCGTGGACTATGAAGACGATGTAGAATATTTGAGAAGTTTAGACCCTAAAGAATGGAAGTCACAAGATCATTACAAAGTCCTAGGTATTCCAAATATAAGATACAAAGCAACAGATGACATTATTAAAACTGCCTACAGGAAGAAAGTCTTAAAGCAACATCCTGACAAACGTAAAGCGCTAGGGGCAGAAATGAAAACAGATGATGACTATTTTACCTGTATAACGATGGTTTATGAAACTCTAGGAAATATAAGTAGGAGAAGAGCGTACGATTCTGTTGATCCACAATTCGACAATGATCTACCTTGTACTAGTGATAAAAAAAAGACTTTTATAAAGCGTTTACGTATTATTTTGATTTAAACTCCCGATGGTCTAAAAAAACACGGGTGCCCAAATTAAGAACTGAAAATTCGACAAAGGAAGAGGTGGAACACTTTTATTCGTTTTGGTATGATTTTAAATCATGGAGGGAATATTCCTATGAAGACGAAGAGGATAAAGATAAATGTCAAGATCGTGATGAGAGAAGGTATGTGGATAAGTTAAACAAAGCTGAGAGATTAAGAAAGAAAAAAGAAGAAATAAAATTGATATGTGGAGAAGAAAAGGAGAAGGAACTGCGTGTAATATTGAGGGAATGTGAAAATTTAATAAATGAAGAAAACAGAGTAGCCAAAAAGTATGAAAATTCATTTGAGACTAAAGACTTAGGAAATTTTCGATCGAAAACTTATCCTATCCCATCTAAGTACAGACACTGGGAAAAAGAAAGCAATTGTTTTTCAGGTGGGACCAAATATTTTGACACAATAGAAAAGTGTTGTTTTCGAGAGAAAATCATATTTTTGTTGCACTTATTAATACTGATTTTATCTCAAAACAAGGCGGGGATGTTATTGTGTTTTCAATTTTATCAATCAAAGGCAAAATAAAAATTAAATTAATTTTTTTTTAAATAACGCGGGCACATAAATTTGATACACCCTGTATATTGAGCTGTAAATATTTATTAGAATTTAGTTTGGATGTAAGTGGATCTCTTTTTAATGAGCTTTCCGATGAACCATTAAAGACTTTTGTGAATAATTAAAGTGAAAAGGACGATGTATTTAGATTTAAAATGAAAATAGATTGTTTATTACGAGAACTATAGAATACACAGGTAGATGTAATTATCACTTTCTGGGAAAGTGGTTTAAAAAGAAAGTTTGGAATTTTAATATTTATTTCAACCCGAGTAAATGTTGTAGAATTTCCCCGAAAGTAATTAGGATGGTCGGAATAATTTTGAAAAAGACTGTTTGTTTGTCGAATGGAAAAGATTGTTTATGATTCTTGGCAAGTTGGAAGGGGAAAAGTGGTTTGAATGATTGAGAGAGTTTGAAAAAGAATTCATTATGTTTTTGGCATCGCTGAAGAGCAGTTCGACGTTTTCGTGGATAGATAGTTAGCAAGTACCAGTGGCTGTTTGATAGTGGAGAATAGTGTTGAAAAGTGGAACGAGAGACAGATCAAATTGAGACGAAATACCTCTTTGATTCTGTATTATTGTGAGAAGGAGAGCAGAGAATTTTTGGAGTTTTGTTTGAATCGAGTACGTGTCAAAAGAGGCCCGGCTTGTTGGAGAATTGGTGCTGGTATGCTGATAGTTTTGAAGCTGGAGAACGGAGAGGGCTTTGATGAGTAGCCTTTTGTAACGATTAGTTATTACCATCGTTACTAAAATATTTATTCCAATAGGAATTAGGTATGCAACCAACTTTACAGACAATTGTATTGAAAGTTGCAGTTGATCGACGACAAAATTGGTAACTTTTGGGGAATTCGGAACCTAGAAGTTGGTTTGTGTGTCGATACGGCTTCCGGCTGACGTGATTGTCATTGCAGAAGGGGCTATTCGTCACTTCAATCTCGGCTGTTGTTGAAAGCAGACCCATCACACCAGTGGCCATTACAAAGAATATAAAATTTTAGTTGAAATGTTTGAATAGAATATAAGTTTACGTGGGAAGAAGTTGTTTTGTTCTTGGTTGTTAAGTGTTTTGAAAAGAAGAGGTTTTTTTTGTTTTCCAACACCTTTTTGAAGAGTAATGGGTATGTATTGAAAAAATGATGTTTTTTCCTTAAATAAAAAATAACCCTGTTATTCATTTCAAATATCTTACATATATTATCTTTAAATGAATTGTTATTCTTCAATCATCAGATTTGCAATACTTCAATACCATCGCACTTATTTTTTCTACAGAGAAAAGAATTCTTTCTAACTATATACTTCCAGTTCAAAATCAGTTTGGAATCAATGACCATTCTTATTCTCTCATTTATATAACTCCTTAAAGTAATCTTGATTACCAGATTCATATTTACTTGTTCAAATACTTCCTTATATTCGTTTAAAAAGGCTCTTTCCAGTCAAGGATAATCAAGGTCAATGACATTTCAAGCAAGTACATCAAACTTAATTTTTTCTTAGATTTTTTCTCTGTCAAGTCCTGATAAGGTGGTACACCTTTTTGCAGAGGCCCTGTTTCTTGTGTGGTCAAGGCAATCAGCTGATCAAGGTTTGTTTTTTTTTAGCCACTGGTGGAGATCAAGATTAGGTCAATCTTTTTGGATATGGAATAGACGATCATTTTGGGTTATTTGGCATTGGATGGATTTTATTTTTTTTTTGTTTTTTGGAGATAGACAGTTTTCCCGGTGCTAGGAAGTACCTCCTTGTCGCACCCCATCGTCGTACCTTCTGGTTGGTGAGAAGTACTCCCCCTAAGGTAGAGGAAACCCGGAAGATACCTTACTTGGCTCTCCCGCATCAACTTAACCGGAGTTTGGAGAAGCCACAGGCCTACTTTTTGTAGAAACGACAGGTTTTATTATTAAAATTTACATTTTCAATTTTTTTACATAACCTATTTCAACTTTAACATTTATAATAACATATATAATCTTAATAATCATATAAATTCATTTTTCTAAAATCAATTAACGTTATCATAATCAATATTTTTCTTTTCAACAACTTTTATATGTCATTTTCATTATTGTATTTGTATTTTATTTTATTTAAAATAGTCCGGAGACCATAACCTATCTGGTAAGATACTGTGCACACTATCTAGGTTATTATCACAATATATCAGTATCGTCCGGTGTGTCATTCCGATCAGATGTGGGATTGTCAACCAATATTGTAATCCTCCTTAATAATAAGTTTTGTACACACATATTTAGATCCATTAACTGTCTTGGTATAATAAATTCAATATATTTGCTTTTCTCTACTGTAATATCTGTGTAATAGACAGGAGCGTACTAGCCTAGTACGTCAGGTGGTTAGCTAGTTTGTATAAAATTTTATATAGGGGTTCTAGGTATTTTTTTTCATTAAATTTGTTGGTTGTACATACTTATATGTTTTATTATCCTACCTTTTTAATAGTATTAGTTAGGTACAGCAATATAGGTCACGTGGAGAGGAATATATTCAATTCTTCCCTGGCGCTCAACACTACTTCTGAATATCTTCTTGGTCAATAGTTCTTTTCTTTTCATTACTCCTTATATTAATTTATTTTCTTTATCATTCAAGTATTTCAGTAGGTACCGTCTTACTAGGGCGTGCAAATACGGCCTGATCCTCCCCTGAGCCCTACTGTTTAGTCTCTTCAATTTCTAGCTAGCCTAGTTTGAGGAAACTTCCATAAATAAGTAACTACCCTTTAAAGCTATATCTATTCTGCCACAAGACAACCTCGTTTTAGTTACACTTTGACATAGTCAACGAGGGAGAGCTGTTTTTGGGTCACGAGAAGACATCAGAGTGATTGAAGCAAAAGGTCAGTCAACTTATGTGAAAGATATTTTTATGTTCGGAAACTAAAGTTTTGAGTAAAAAGCATATGAATTAAAATTCCAATATTTCTAAAAGTAAATAGGAAGTATAGCTAATCTTGCGAATACATAAATTTGTTTGTTTAATTTTGTTTTACCAAAGTCATCGGGAACAAACCGATAAATTATTTTTTTTAACTATAATAAATTTAAGTGGTAAAAATTTCATTCGGACATCTGTGTCCACAGGTTTTTAGACTTGATAGATTTTAGAGTATTGATTTTGATAAATAAAAGACAATTCTGTATTTTTATTTTAATATTTTGCTTTATTTCTTTTCCCTATTTTATCCCGATTAGGATCAACTAAGAGATACTGAACCCACGAGAGAAGATAAGTATAACGTGAGATAATTTGGATTTTTTTTAATAGTATAAAAAGGCACCCTGAGATTTTTTATTCATTTTTTATGTATGATTTGCGACAATTAAATAATTAATCAAATAAATAATAATTAATATAAAATTAATAAGAAGCAGATCATAACAATATATATATATATATATATATATATATATATATATATATATATATATATATATACGTCTTCATATCAAGGCGAGATCCGACTAAATCGAGGACAACCCGAAATCCACCAATAGGAAATTAATTATTGGAGTATATTGTTCATAAGTATCTTTATAATTAACATATTAATCATGGCACACTTAGAGGGGAAAAGATTTTTGTACTTAAATTTTTCTGATAAATTTACAGCGAAACGAGATCCGTCGCTGAAAAGTAAAGGGGAGGACTTATATACGAAATTTTAGATATTTACCGTTCAACGCGAGATCACACACTGATGCCAGCTCTAAAGAGTATTAGTCGAGCGGTTGGAGCTCGTGTTGTATTGTATATTTCCCACGATATAAAGATATATAATGGGCGTAACTTTTAAGTATCGCTTCTTTTGTGTCTTTAAAGTCTACGATTGACCTTTCAGAAAGTCCCTTAGTTTTATTACATACATAAGGGTGTGAAAAAAGAAAAAGAATACTTGACAAATAATAACCATTTAATAATGATAATTATTTGCAATACAATATTTTAAAACTATACATTAATATTCTTAAAAAATACTTACTACGAAACCAAAATGTAATTATTATATTCTTAAATAATACAAATTGTTACAAAATAATTATTTAAATGATTGCTTGTTTTAAAAATACATTACAAGAAAGTAAAATTTTTTATAAATATTATTAAAGTTTAAAAAATAAAATAACTCAATATGTAATTATTATTTGATAGTTAAAAAATGATTTTAAGTAAAATTATTTAAAAGATAAAAAGAAACACACATAATTTTCAGGGTCAACTCCTAATTGCATGAAAATTTGGATTTAGATTCTACCCATCCCCCACTTCAAAGTTGAATTTGTGCCGTTGATTGCTTTTACTTGGAGGGTGAAAAAATATACGTTTAAAATAAGTCCGGAAACAGATCTGACTAAGTTTAAGCAACTTTTGTTCTATAGAGTTTTTTTAACTTAGGTACTAGGTTAATTTAGTAGTAGGTACTAGAGTCACTTGCGACTAAAAATATTTACTTTTCAACAAAAAAAAAACACGTTTTTCGGCGGTTTTTCGCAAATACTCAAAAAGTAAGTATTATATCGAAAAAATATTCTCGGAAAAAATGTAGCAAATAAAAAAAAAACGAAAAAATGGTATATTCTTATACTATAGAACCAGTAAAAGTAAATTTGTAGCTCATAAAAAAGACGATCTTATCCTTCAAATTCCAAATCAAATATTTTAACGTGATACATAGTACCAAAAAATGAAGCTCTTTTTGGGGAAAACTCATTAAAATTTTTAAAGTGTTAACAAAAAGCTTTATTTTATTTTATAAAAGTTATATACGGGTAGGAGAGACAACGGAACGAATTTTCGAACGTTTAAACAGACGACATCCCAGATTTACCAATTTCTGGACAATTGATCCAAAGGCTGGATTCTAACAACGAAACAGTTGTGGATTTTCAAGTTTTCAATGAGAGTTAGAATGAAAAAACATTAGTGACCTCGAGTATGATGGTTTGGAGAATTTGGCTAGTTATATCTGCCATAAATTGAAGGACTCCAGTATTCAATCCGAAGATGTTTCAACGTACACGTGGGTTGATCATTTGAGTAAGTGTGGTTTATGTAAACCATCAGACACTCTGTTGTCATATATTAAGTAACTGGAGACAATTTTTCCTTCCACATGAATGGTGATTCCATTTTGGTAACTAAAAATTATTTAGAAAACCTTATGTCCAAAAGTGTAACTGTAGACTCTTCTAACAAAGCGAAACAGTTATTTTTTAGGTCTTGGATGTACTTCCGAATTAAAGAATTAAACAAGTCTCTTAACAACCTGACATTGCGTAAAAGAAAAATTATGAAAACTGCTACATAGTTGCTGTATGTACGTCTATTTCACATGCACAAAATTTAAATAAAGTGCATGGCATGAAAACTGTAAAACTTATTTTTGTCTTTTCCAAGCCTCTTACTTAAATCTGATGAAATACATTATTTAAAAAGTAAAAAATTTTGTTTTTTTATCAATCCATTAAATTTATGGTTTTATTTTGGGGCTTTTCTTCCCCTTGGTAAAAATTATATTTACTAATGTGTAGGCCACTAATCAATTTTTGCCAACTAACGAAATATAATAATTTTAGTAGAAATCGATTATATGAATATTTTTATTTTCCGGATACCAATATAATCAAGAAACTGGGAACTTTACAAATAACTGAAAATCAATTTAAATAAAAGTAAATAGTTTAATAATTTTCCTTTAAACTATAAAAATCACTTAGTTTCTTTTAGTCATAATTCATTCATTTGCACTATTCTTAAATTTCATTCGCGTTCGTATTACGAACGCATAGACGGGACTATGCTTTACTCTGTTGTTAACGTCATGCGCCAATCGGACGAGATTACGTAACTAGAATATCAGGGTGTGCATATTTCCGGGTCCCGGTGAATTCGTATCTATTTTAATCCCCATCCTAATTACAGACCAACTGGCAACTCTGGTGCGCAGGTAATTTTTAAATAACGAATTAACTACCGGTGAATTGGTAACTTTCATTTTTTAAGTATTGTTGATAATCTAATATCGGTATTCCAGGTATTTAGCGCTGCACTCCTAGAAAATGGAAAAAATGTCACAGGAAGTGAAACCGATGATGAAACGAAACGCAAAAGAGAAACTTGGATGATTGTTTTAATAGAAGTAAAATTAAAAAACGGTCACCAAGCAAAGCAGGCAACGAAAACAAGGAAGACATGGAAAATGTTATGATTACAATAATGAAAGAGCTAATGAATAAAAACGATGAAATGCTTCAGGAAATAAAACAAATAAGGAAAGAATAACAACAAACCAATAAAGAGTTAATGGGTGTAAAAGCAGAGAAACAAAAACTAAAAAAAGAAGTAAAACAGCTACATGAATGAATGGAGCAACTGGAGAAATTTAGCAAAAAGAAAAGCTTGATCGTAACTGGGTTGAAAGTAGAAACAAATGATTATAAGAAATTAAAAGAAGAAATGGAAAATTTCAGAGCCCAAGAGTTGCAAATACAAATAAAACTAAGAAGTGCAAAAAAAATAGGAGAAACAGTATGCGCAATAGAAACAGAAGCCCTCACGGATAAAATGGAAATCCTAAACAAGAAACGTAAACTAAAACAGCACAAAGATCGTATCTATATAAACAACGATTGGACATCGAAAGAAAAAGAAATACAAAAGGAAATAACTAAAATAGCAAAGGACGAAAGAAGCAAAGGTAAGCAAACGAAAATCGGCTACAAGAAATTAATAGTGAATGGCAAAATCTAGATATGGGACGAAGAGAGAGAACAGCTGATAGGAAATTCAAAAAACTAATAAACGAAGAACAGCGGCTGAAATATGATATTGACATGGCAAAAAAAGACTCGGAAATACAAACGGTTAACGAAAACAAAATAACGCACACAAAATAAAGAAAGAATCTCAATAAGAAGAAAAGAACAAAACCCATTAGAATGGGCATTTGGAATATTAGAACCATGCTGGCAGCAGGTAAGATGCAAGAAATAGCCCTTGAAATGAAAAAATACCAACTAGAAATCCTAGCCGTACAGGAAATACGATGGAAGAAAGAAGGAAAAATTGAGAAGAAAAACTTTAGCATGTATTATTCGGGAGAAAACAAACAGGGAACGAATGGTACGGCATTTATGGTGAACAAAAAAATGAGGGAAAAACTGATACAATTCAAAGCAGTTAATGAAAGGATATCTTACATAAGAAAATAAACAAGCCCACATCTCGATAGTCAATTGCTATGCACCCACCGAAGAAGCAAACCAAGAAGATAAAACAGAATTCTAAGACATCCTGGAAGAAACCTGTGAAAATATTCCGAGGAATGACATATTAATAATATTGGGTGATTTCAATGCAAAGATCGGAAAGGAGGACTATAATCGTAATGTAGCTGGCAAAGAAACCATTCATGAAACTACGAATGATAATGGAGGAGAAATCTGCAACCTAGCAGCAGCAACAAATACATATATAGTTAGTACTGGGCATAAACATAAAAAAGAAAACAAAATAACATGGATGATACCAGGAAGAATGGATGGAAACTAAATAAATCATACTCTAATTTCGAAAAAGTGGACACAAATAGTACAAGACGTAAGGTCATATAGAGGGGCAAATGGAGGCACTGACCACATATTGTTGATAGCAAAACTTAAGATGAAAATAATCAAAGCAAATAATCATAAGGAAGGAAAAAGGAGGAAATGGAATATAGCCAATCTGAAAACGCAAGAAACAAAGCAACAATATACAGAACAACTGGAACAGAAATTGGGTCAGTACGAGCACATAGAAATAGAAGGAGAATGGAAAAACATAAAGAACAGCATAATAGAGACAGCAGAACAAATAATAGGATTCCAAAAAAACAAAGAATCGAAAGAATGGTTTGATGAGGAATGTCACCAAAAAAGTCAACTGAAGCACCTCGCAAGAAACAAATGGCTACAAAGTGCCGAACAGGAACAACTGGACCAATATAGAAAAGAAAAACAAGAAGCATTGAAACTCTATAGAAGAAAGAAGAACACATGGATCTCTGAACAAATGCAAGAATTAGAAACGAATAATAAAGACAACAAGAAATTGTTCGAATAGATAAAACAACAACACAGTACCAAAAAATCTGTCACAAAAATAAACAAAAAAGATTGGGAAAAACATTTCACGGACCTATACAAAAACGACAATAAGGCATATTCAGAGGATGAGGATATAAGAGATAACAGAGATGAAGAGGAAGTCGCACCTACTTATTAGGAATTCATGGAGGTATTAAAACAACTAAAAGTAAACAAAACGCCAGGGCCAGATGAAATCAACAACGAACTGATCATCAACGGCGGAGAGGAGCTCACGAAGCGAATGCACAAGTTAATGGTTACAATTTGGAAGGACGAAAGCATGCCCATAGAATGGAAAAACGGACACATCGCACCAATCTTTAAGAAAGGAGATCCAACTAAGTGCTGCAACTACAGACCAATTATGCTACTAAATACAACGTATAAGATATTGACCACAATTATAAGAAACCGACTAAATCAATACACAGAAAAAATTATAGGACCATATCAACAGGGTTTTAGAACAATAGATCAAAGGAAGATCAACAATAGATGCAATACACGTACTGACACAAACAATTGAAAAAAGCTATGAACATGACATAGAATTACACATACTATGCATCGACTTCCAACAGGCCTTCAACAGCATATACAGACAACAATTATTAAAAGAAATGAAAAAAATGGAGATACCGGCAAAATTAATAAGACTAACTAGAATGACAATAAAAGACTCAACAGCAAAAGTTAAAACAAATGAGGGCGATACAAATGACACCAAAATAGAACTCGAAGTAAGACAAGGAGACAGTCTGTCAACGACAAACGACACTCTTTAATATCGCTCTAGAAGGAGTAATTAGGGACACAGGGCTGAAAAAGACAATTATTCAAAGCTCAACACAGATCATAGGATATGCAGATGAACTGGGACTGGTATCACGAGATAAAAAAAGACTAGAAGAGGCACTTTTAACCCTGGTAAAAGAAGCAAAGACGAGAGGACTAATAATCTTCTTCTTCTTCTTCTTCCTCTTTATAAGCAATTCTGCTTGTTCATTGGCGGATTGATACCTATATGGAAGGTTGTCGCTCCATTTTTGCGCGGTCGGCCGATACTTCTTCTGCCGATTGGTGATTTATCTCGTGCTATTTTGACCACACGTGTCTCCCCCATTCTGGTTATATGGTTGTTCCATTCTTTTTTTCTATTTAGTGTCCATTCGTTTATACACTGTACGTTACATTGTCTTCTAATATCTTCGTTCCTCTTTCGGTCTCTCAGTGTATTTCCTGTAATTCTTCTCAGTACTCTCATCTCTGCCGTTTCCAGTAGTCTTTGTATTGTGGCTGTATCGGGTCTTGTTTCTGATGCATATGTCATTATTGGTCTTACACTAGCTTTATAAATTCTTGACTTCATCTCAGTGTTAATATGTCGGTTTCGCCATATAGTGTTATTAAGGCATCCTGCCAATCTATTTGCTTTTTGTACTTGATTTCTCACTTCTTTGTCTAGGTCTCCGTAACTTGACAATGTAATTCCAAGGTATTTTACTTCCATTACTTGTTCAATACTGATACCATCAATTTCTATTTTGCATCTGATTGGTTCTTTACTGATTACTATTGTTTTAGTTTTTTGAGATAAAATTGTCATATTGAATTCTTTTGCTCTTATGTTAAATCTGTGGACTAATCTTTGCAGACTATCTTCATCTTGGGCTATCAATATTGCGTCGTCTGCGTAGCAGAGTATTTTTACTTCTGTGTTTCCCATTCTATATCCTCTTCCTTTGTTGACGTTTTTGATGATTTCATCCATGATTAAATTGAAAAGCAGAGGACTCAATGAGTCTCCCTGTCTTATTCCGCTGCCTATATCTACAGGTTCTGTAAGTTCTCCATCTATTCTGACTTCCATCTTGTTATTTTGGTAGATGTTCTCAATAGTTTTTATGATATCTAGAGGGATTTCTCTATTATACAGAAGGTGGATTACATCCCTGAGTCTTACTCTGTCAAATGCTTTCTTTAAGTCAATCAGACATAGAAATGCTGGTCTATTATACTCTAGTGATTTCTCAGTAATTTGCTTTATGACGAATATTGCATCTGTACACGATCTTCCAGTACGAAAACCCTGTTGTTCATCTGCTAAACTTATCCTCTGATTCATTACGTCTTGTAAGATTTTAGTTGTAAGTTTTAGGGTAGTATTTAACAAGTTGATACCTCTGTAGTTCTCTGGCTGCTTTTTATCTCCTTTTTTGAATAGTAGGATTAGTTCGCTCGTTCTCCATTCTTCCGGTATTTTACCGTGTTTTATGATTTTGTTAATTAATGTTGTTAATTGTTCTGTCATTGCTGCTCCACAATATTTCAGTAGTTCGTTTGGTATTCCTTCCTTACCTGCAGCTTTTCTGTTCTTCAGCTTTTCGAGTGTTTTTCGTACTTCCTGTGCACTTATATTAACATCTTCATCTGTGGTAATTTCTGGTGTTTCCGGTTCTAGCATTATTTGTTCTTCCTCTGCATAAAGCTTTTTTAGATAGTCAATCCATGTATCCTTTTCTATATGTTTTGGTTCTATTAGTTCCTTTACCTCCATTCTTTGACCTCTTATAAAGCGCCATATTTCCTTTTGGAGACCATAAAAATCATGTTCCATTTCTTTCGAAAAACGTTCCCAGTGATCGTTTTTTATTCTTCTTACTACTGAATGTGTTTCGTTTCTTATGGTCTTATAATTATCGTATGCCTCTTGTGTTTTAGTTGACGTGTATTTTAGGTAGGCTTTTTTCTTCTCTTTACATTTTTCCTTCACTTCTGTACAAAACCATGGAGTTCTTCGTCTTGAAAGCGATTTATTTTTATTAATGTTTCTTTCACCAAGAACTTCCTTGGCTGAGGCTAAGATATTAGACTTAATTTTTGCCCAGCTTTCTTCGACTCCGTCACTTTCTGTGATATACATGTTGCTGCTTTTTTCCGTTAGTCTTTTTTGGAATAGGTATCTGGTGGAGTCGTCCTGTAAGCTTTCGACTTTAATCTTGGTGGTGTATTCTGCTGTTTTGTTATCACATAGATGTGTTTTCATTCTGATTTTGCACAATACCAATTTATGATCGCTTCCTATTTCTGCTGATGTTAGTGCTCTTACATCCAAGATTAGAGACGGGTGTAACTCTCTATTCGACAGAATATAGTCTATCATAGATCTTTGTCCTCTAGTGTTTTCAAAAGTGTATTTGTATTGTTCTTTGTGAGGGAAAATGTATTGTTAATTTGTATTTCATTTATGCTGCAGAGGTCCGTCAGAAGTTCTCCGTTTTCATTTCTGATATTTTCATTATATCGTTGTTTTTTTTCCGGAACTGTGTCATTGCCAGCACGGGCATTAAAGTCACCCATAATGATTATATATTCATCATTTGGGATCTCGTTTATTACAGTCTGAAGGTGTTCATAGAAGTTTTCTCTTATGGTGGCATCCCTGTTGTTCTCAGGTGCATAGATCGCTATCACGTTCAGAGGCTTGACATCCAGTTTGACTTTTACACTAACTATTCTTTCGGAGATATATCGGCACTCTTGTACTTGGTGTACAAATTTTCTGTGAACTAGCAGTGCGACTCCTTCCTTGGCTCTTGTATCCTTTGCAACACCACTGTAAATCATCAGATAGTCATCCAGCATAATTTGACCCCTTCCTTTTTTCTTTGTCTCTTGTAGTGCACATATGTGTATATTTTTTTCTACAAGCTCTTTTGTGATTTCCTGCTCTCTTGTGTTTAGAGACTTTACATTCCAAGTACCGATGCGAAGTATATTTTTCTTTTTCCATAAATTCGTTGTCCTTTTTCTCGCGTTGGTCGTCGTAATGAAATCATTCCTGTTCCGAGGCATAATCCTGTTTCTATGAGCTATGGTTTTAACGTCTATCAGTAGGGTGCTAACCTGGCTGTAGACCCCCTCCTCCTTTATCCGGGCTTGGGACCGGCAACAGTTCTGTGAGCTACTCGATCACACCAAACAAAACTGCAGGCGGAGTCGACTAATAATCAATTAGAATAAAACAAAATATCTTATAAGCACGCGAGACAATGTAAACAGAATAGCAGAAATAAAGATAGGTGAAAATACATTCCAGAGAGTAGATTGCTTCAAATACCTGGGGGTGATGGTGGACGGCAAAAACGGAAGGAGTATAGAGATAAACGACAGAATTAAAGCAGGTAATAGAGTATATTGGAAATATCACCAACTACTTAAGGACAAAAACCTGAGCAAAAAAAACAAAATCAAAAATATACACAGCAGCAATCAGATCAGTGATAGCCTATGGAGCAGAAGTAATGTGCCTTACGAAAAAAGACGAAGAAAAGTTAAAAATAATTGAGAGAAAAATTATAAGGATACATGGCCCAGTAAAGACAGAAACAGGGGAATATTGAAAGCTGATGAACCATGAAATAATAAATATAAAGGAGAAGATATAGTAAAATTCATTAAAGCACAAAGCCTCAGATGGTTTGGGCACACACAAAGAAGAGGGGTAGAAGAACTGATCAGGAAGATAATGAACTGGAAACCAGTAAAAAATAGACCAAGAGGAAGACCAAAAATTAGATGGGAAGATCAACTGCTAGACGATATATCAAAGATGGAAATTGCAAACTGGAGAGAAAAGATTCAGGACCGGAGAGAGTGGAAGAAGATAGTAGAGAGGGCAAAAAAACATCACAACCTATGAACTAAGACCTAAAGGAAAAGCGGACTAATTTACCGCGTGAAATGGATTAAAAGAGCTCATATTTGAGCGAACTATACTCTAACAAGAGTGAACGGTCCATATAATAATTCCAGGTATGTACCTGTATAAATTACCCTCCTTGAAGTTGGTGTAAAAGGTATTCACCATTTATGTATTGTCTTTTGGAAGGATTACTAGAGAAAATCCAAATAAATTTTGAAAAAATGGCAGAAATCGCTGAAATTCTTGTAACAGATTCCGTAATGAGTGTACATGGGTGGTAAATGATTTTAAATTTCACTTAAAGAAAGTGCTAAAAAGTCTAAAACATTTATGGTACTGTTCTGCATCTGGTTTCCAGGCAACCTGTTATACCGACGGTTAGTTTTTTTAATATTTTGAGTAGTAACTATGTTGGTTATCAACAATTTGATGTCAAAAATGCACATTTTGCCATTTTTGTCTACCAGTAAGAAGAAAAACATTCAAAACAAAATTTAAGATAACCGCATTATAGAGCATGTAAAACAATTTAAACAAGGTTTTATAAATTTCGCTATACTTAATTGTTGCTTATAAAACTATAAATTAAGTCAGTTTAACGTTAATATAACTTATGTAAAAAATACAACTTATATCTCGATATTACGTGAAATAGCTCAAAGAAATGAGTAAAAATACACGGTTTTTATGACACTCAGTGTAACTACGTAACAATTGTTTTAGTTTCTATATGGACGGAATAACAAAATTTATGTAAATCTGATCAATTTTTTCTCAATTTAATTATTTATTGACAATTTAAATGAAAAATAGCCTATTTTAAGAATTTTCGTCTATAAGTTACAATGTTTTACCAAAAAACTGAAAAAAGAACCGATTAGTTTATTGAAATAGCCTTAAAATGATTTGAAGTAAAATAGAATTGGAGCTTTGTTTATCAATAAACATTAACTATTCAAATTTATTTCTTACGTTTTAAGCTAACTACCTGAGGTACCCCTAAACCCTAAAAATGTCATCAAAACGACGATTTTGAAGCTCTTCCGACTGGATTAAAGAAGCTATTATCGATTCAAACAAAAGTTGTGTATTTTTAATTCTAAATTTCAACTATTTAATTAAAAATAAAGTGTTTCAGTTGAAAATTCAAAGTTGCTACACCCACCGCTTTCGCAGGCAGAATAAGAACCCTGCTATTGCATAAGTATATAGATTTTGAAAAACCATTCAAAAAGCATTCCAACGTTTTTTCGATATGCCGTCTAGTTCTCGAGATATTTGACAATCGCCTTTCTGGACAGAGCCCTTAAATAATGTAAACATTCTTATTCAAGCTAGACATAAGCCGAGTGAGAGAGCTGACCGTGAAATTCATTTGCGATGTTTCCAAATTTACCGGATCTCGGGTTGTCTGCAAAATATATATTTACCATATACACAACGGATCGCGCGCGCTGCCCTCTACAGCGGATTTAGTGGAACCACTGCAATATAAAATTCACCAAAAGGGGTGCAAAATGAGGTCCAGACAAAAATCGATTTCCTTGTACCCTAACCATTGTTACATCGAGATGTCACTATATACACGTGAATACAAGGTGAGATCCAAAATCGGATCTCGCCTTGCAAAACGGATCTCATCTTGTAATGCTTATGATACAAACGGATCTCGCCTTGATATGAAGACATATATATATATATATATATATATATATATATATATATATATATATATATATATATATATATATATATACGTCTTCATATCAAGGCGAGATCCGACTAAATCGAGGACAACCCGAGATCCACCAATAGGAAATTAATTATTGGAGTATATTGTTCATAAGTATCTTTATAATTAACATATTAATCATGGCACACTTAGAGGGGAAAAGATTTTTGTACTTAAATTTTTCTGATAAATTTACAGCGAAACGAGATCCGTCGCTGAAAAGTAAAGGGGAGGACTTATATACGAAATTTTAGATATTTACCGTTCAACGTGAGATCACACACTGATGCCAGCTCTAAAGAGTATTAGTCGAGCGGTTGGAGCTCGTGTTGTATTGTATATTTCCCACGATATAAAGATATATAATGGGCGTAACTTTTAAGTATCGCTTCTTTTGTGTCTTTAAAGTCTACGATTGACCTTTCAGAAAGTCCCTTAGTTTTATTACATACTAAGGGTGTGAAAAAAGAAAAAGAATACTTGACAAATAATAACCATTTAATAATGATAATTATTTGCAATACAATATTTTAAAACTATACATTAATATTCTTAAAAAACACTTACTACGAAACCAAAATGTAATTATTATATTCTTAAACAATACAAATTGTTACAAAATAATTATTTAAATGATTGCTTGTTTTAAAAATACCTACATTACAAGAAAGTAAAATTTTTTATAAATATTATTAAAGTTTAAAAAATAAAATAACTCAATATGTAATTATTATTTGATAGTTAAAAAATGATTTTAAGTAAAATGATTTAAAAGATAAAAAGAAACACACATAATTTTCAGGGTCAACTCCTAATTGCATGAAAATGTGGATTTAGATTCTACCCATCCCCCACTTCAAAGTTGAATTTGTGCCGTTGATTGCTTTTACTTGGAGGGTGAAAAAATATACGTTTAAAATAAGTCCGGAAACAGATCTGACTAAGTTTAAGCAACTTTTGTTCTATAGAGTTTTTTTAACTTCGGTACTAGGTTAATTTAGTAGTAGGTACTAGAGTCACTTGCGACTAAAAATATTTACTTTTCAACAAAAAAAAACACGTTTTTCGGCGGTTTTTCGCAAATACTCAAAAAGTAAGTAATATATCGAAAAAATATTCTTGGAAAAAATGTAGCATATAAAAAAACGAAAAAATGGTATATTCTTAGTCTAAAGAACCAGTAAAAGTAAATTTGTAGCTAATAAAAAAGACGATCTTATCCTTCAAATTCCAAATCAAATATTTTAACGTGATACATAGTACCAAAAAATGAAGCTCTTTTCGGGGAAACCCATTAAAATTTTTTTAAAGTGTTAACAAAAAGCTTTATTTTATTTTATAAAAGTTATATACGGGTAGGAGAGACAACGGAACGAATTTTCGAACGTTTAAACAGACGACATCCCAGATTTACCAATTTCTGGACAATTGATCCAAAGGCTGGATTCTAACAACGAAACAGTTGTGGATTTTCAAGTTTTCAATGAGAGTTAGAATGAAAAAACATTAGTGACCTCGAGTATGATGGTTTGGAGAATTTGGCTGGTTATATCTGCCATAAATTGAAGGACTCCAGTATTCAATCCGAAGAGGTTTCAACGTACACGTGGGTTGATCATTTGAGTAAGTGTGGTTTATATAAACCATCAGACACCCTCTTGTCATATATAAAGTAACTGGAGACAATTTTTCCTTCCACATGAATGGTGATTCCATTTTGGTAACTAAAAATTATTTAGAAAACCTTATGTCCAAAAGTGTAACTGTAGACTGTTCTAACAAAGCGAACAAGTTATTTTTTAGGTCTCGGATGTACTTCCGAATTAAAGAATTAAACAAGTCTCTTAACAACCTGACATTGCGTAAAAGAAAAATTATGAAAACTGCTACATAGTTGCTGTATGTACGTCTCTTTCACATGCACAAAATTTAAATAAAGTGCATGGCATGAAAACTGTAAAAATTATTTTTGTCTTTTCCAAGCCTCTTACTTAAATCTGATGAAATACATTATTTAAAAAGTAAAAAATTTTGTTTTTTTATCAATCCATTAAATTTATGGTTTTATTTTGGGGCTTTTCTTCCCCTTGGTAAAAATTATATTTACTAATGTGTAGGCCACTAATCAATTTTTGCCAACTAACGAAATATAATAATTTGAGTAGATATCGATTATATGAATATTTTTATTTTCCGGATACCAATATAATCAAGAAACTGGGAACTTTACAAATAACTGAAAATCAATTTAAATAAAAGTAAATAGTTTAATAATTTTCCTCTAAACTATAAAAATCACTTAGTTTCTTTTAGTCATAATTCATTCATTTGTACTATTCTCAAATTTCATTCGCGTTCGTATTACGAACGCATAGACGGGACTATGCTTTACTCTGTTGTTAACGTCATGCGCCAATCGGACGAGCTTACGTAACTAGAATATCAGGGTGTGCATATTTCCGGGTCCCGGTGAATTCGTATCTATTTTAATCCCCATCCTAATTACAGACCAACTGACAACTCTGGTGCGCAGTTAATTTTTAAATAACGCATTAACTACCGGTGAATTGGTAACTTTCATTTTTTAAGTATTGTTGATAATCTAATATCGGTATTCCAGGTATTTAGCGCTGCACTCCTAGAAAATGGAAAAAATGTCACAGGAAGTGAAACCGATGATGAAACGAAACGCAAAGAGAAAACTTGGATGATTGTTTTAATAGAAGTAAAATTAAAAAACGGTCACCAAGCAAAGCAGGCAACGAAAACAAGGAAGACATGGAAAATGTTATGATTACAATAATGAAAGAGCTAATGAATAAAAACGATGAAATGCTTCAGGAAATAAAACAATTAAGGAAAGAATAACAACAAACCAATAAAGAGTTAATGGGTGTAAAAGCAGAGAAACAAAAACTAAAAAAAGAAGTAAAACAGCTACATGAATGAATGGAGCAACTGGAGAAATTTAGCAAAAAGAAAAGCTTGACCGTAACTGGGTTGAAAGTAGAAACAAATGATTATAAGAAACTAAAAGAAGAAATGGAAAATTTCAGAGCCCAAGAGTTGCAAATACAAATAAAACTAAGAAGTGCAAAAAAATAGGAGAAACAGTATGCGCAATAGAAACAGAAGCCCTCACGGATAAAATGGAAATCCTAAACAAGAAACGTAAACTAAAACAGCATAAAGATCGTATCTATATAAACAACGATTGGACATCGAACGAAAAAGAAATACAAAAGGAAATAACTAAAATAGCAAAGGACGAAAGAAGCAAAGGTAAGCAAACGAAATCGGCTACAAGAAATTAATAGTGAATGGCAAAATCTAGATATGGGACGAAGAGAGAGAACAGCTGATAGAAAATTCAAAAAACTAATAAACGAAGAACAGCGGCTGAAATATGATATTGACATGGCAAAAAAAGACTCGGAAATGAAAACGGTTAACGAAAACAAAATAACGCACACAAAATAAAGAAAGAATCTCAATAAGAAGAAAAGAACAAAACCCATTAGAATGGGCTCTTGGAATATTAGAACCATGCTGGCAGCAGCTAAGATGCAAGAAATAGCTCTTGAAATGAAAAAATACCAACTAGAAATCCTAGCCGTATAGGAAATACGATGGAAGAAAGAAGGAAAAATTGAGAAGAAAAACTTTAGCATGTATTATTCGGGAGAAAACAAACAGGGAACGAATGGTACGGCATTTATGGTGAACAAAAAAATGAGGGAAAAACTGATACAATTCAAAGCAGTTAATGAAAGGATATCTTACATAAGAAAATAAACAAGCCCACATCTCGATAGTCAATTGCTATGCACCCACCGAAGAAGCAAATCAAGAAGATAAAACAGAATTCTAAGACATCCTGGAAGAAGCCTGTGAAAATATTCCGAGGAATGACATATTAATAATATTGGGTGATTTCAATGCAAAGGTCGGAAAGGAGGACTATAATCGTAATGTAGCTGCCAAAGAAACCATTCATGAAACTACGAATGATAATGGAGGAGAAATCTGCAACCTAGCAGCAGCAACAAATACATATATAGTTAGTACTGGGTATAAACATAAAAAAGAAAACAAAATAACATGGATGATACCAGGAAGAATGGATGGAAACCAAATAAATCATACTCTAATTTCGAAAAAGTGGACACAAATAGTACCAGACGTAAGGTCATATAGAGGGGCAAATGGAGGCACTGACCACATATTGTTGATATCAAAACTTAAGATGAAAATAATCACAGCAAATAATCATAAGGAAGGAAAAAGGAGGAAATGGAATATAGCCAATCTGAAAACGCAAGAAACAAAGCAACAATATACAGAACAACTGGAACAGAAATTGGGTCAGTACGAGCACATAGAAATAGAAGGAGAATGGAAAAACATAAAGAACAGCATAATAGAGACAGCAGAACAAATAATAGGATTCCAAAAAAACAAAGAATCGAAAGAATGGTTTGATGAGGAATGTCACCAAAAAAGTCAACTGAAGCACCTCGCAAGAAACAAATGGCTACAAAGTGCCGAACAGGAACAACTGGACCAATATAGAACAGAAAAACAAGAAGCATTGAAACTCTATAGAAGAAAGAAGAACACATGGATCTCTGAACAAATGCAAGAATTAGAAACAAATAATAAAGACAACAAGAAATTGTTCGAATAGATAAAACAACAACACAGTACCAAAAAATCTGTCACAAAAATAAACAAAAAAGATTGGGAAAAACATTTCACGGACCTATACAAAAACGACAATAAGGCATATTCAGAGGATGAGGATATAAGAGATAACAGAGATGAAGAGGAAGTCGCACCTACTTATTAGGAATTCATGGAGGTATTAAAACAACTAAAAGTAAACAAAACGCCAGGGCCAGATGAAATCAACAACGAACTGATCATCAACGGCGGAGAGGAGCTCACGAAGCGAATGCACAAGTTAATGGTTACAATTTGGAAGGACGAAAGCATGCCCATAGAATGGAAAAACGGACACATCGCACCAATCTTTAAGAAAGGAGATCCAACTAAGTGCTGCAACTACAGACCAATTATGCTACTAAATACAACGTATAAGATATTGACCACAATTATAAGAAACCGACTAAATCAATACACAGAAAAAATTATAGGACCATATCAACAGGGTTTTAGAACAATAGATCAAAGGAAGATCAACAATAGATGCAATACACGTACTGACACAAACAATTGAAAAAAGCTATGAACATGACATAGAATTACACATACTATTCATCGACTTCCAACAGGCCTTCAACAGCATATACAGACAACAATTATTAAAAGAAATGAGAAAAATGGAGATACCGGCAAAATTAATAAGACTAACTAGAATGACAATAAAAGACTCAACAGCAAAAGTTAAAACAAATGAGGGCGATACAAATGACATCAAAATAGAACTTGAAGTAAGACAAGGAGACAGTCTGTCAACGACAAACGACACTATTTAATATCGCTCTAGAACAGCGGTTCTCAATCTTTATGAGGCATGTACCATCTAAAGTTTATTTTATTGTATTTCTATATTTTTAGATTGTATAATCAAGATTTACTATGTACTACTATTTTAAGTTTTTGTGTGTTTTGTGTACCACCGCAAATAATTATATGTACCACCAGTGGTACATGTACCACAGATTGAGAACCGCTGCTCTAGAAGGAGTAATTAGGGACACAGGGCTGAAAAAGACAATTATTCAAAGCTCAACACAGATCATAGGATATGCAGATGAACTGGGACTGGTAGCACGAGATAAAAAAAGACTAGAAGAGGCACTTTTAACCCTGGTAAGAGAAGCAAAGACGAGAGGACTAATAATCATCATCATCATCATTCTCTTTGCCTTATCCCTATGCGGGGTCGGCTTCCCTAATTGCATTTCTCCACACAATTCTATCTTGGGCCATATCAATGTTAATCCCCTTTACCAACATGTCCTGCCTTATCGTCTCCCCCCAGCTCTTCTTTGGTCTTCCTCTCCTACTCCTTCCAGGAATCTGCACTTCAGCTATTCTTCGTATTGGGTGGTTAACGTCTCGACGTTGAACATGACCAAACCATCTTAACCTATGCTCTCTCATTTTGGCATCAATTGGTGCCACACCTAGACTTCCCCTAATATATTCATTTCTAATTTTATCCTTCTTTGTCACTCCACTCATCCATCTAAGCATTCTCATTTCCGCCACATGCATTCGCTGTTCCTCTTTCTTTTTCACTGCCCAACATTCAGTTCCGTACATCATAGCTGGTCTTATGGCTGTTTTATAGAATTTTCCCTTCAGCTTCATTGGAATTTTTCTGTCACACAACACACCACTCGCTTCTTTCCACTTCATCCATCCAGCCCTAATTCTACTGCATGCATCTCCATCTATTTCTCCATTACTCTGTAATACCGATCCTAGGTACTTAAAACTATTGCTTTTTACAATCATTTCACCATCCAAAGATACCATTTTATTTGTAGTAGCTCCATCTTTAAATGAACATTCCAAATACTCTGTTTTTGTCCTACTAAGTTTTAAACCTTTTTCCTCCAGAGCTTGTCTCCATTGTTCCAGTTTTTGTTCTAAGTCTCTTTCACTATTTCCTACTAACACGACATCATCAGCATACATTAAGCACCATGGAATGTTACCCTGTATTTTCGCTGTTATCTGGTCCAAAACTAATGAGAATAAATACGGACTAAGCACAGAACCTTGATGCAATCCTACTTTCACATGAAATTTATCAGTCTCTCCCACACCTGTCCTAACACTAGTCGTTACTCCCTCATACATATCCCTCACAATCTTTACATATTCACCAGGGACTCCTTTCTTATTGAGTGCCCACCACAGAATCTCTCGAGGAACTCTATCATATGCTTTCTCAAGATCAATGAATACCATATGAGCGTTTGTTTCTTTACTCCTGTATTTTTCCATCAACTGCCTTATAATGAAAATTGCATCTGTTGTTGATCTACCCTGCATAAAGCCAAATTGATTCTCGGATATTTCGGTTTCTTCACGTATCCGTCTATCAATTACTCTTTCCCATATTTTCATGGTGTGGCTAAGCAGTTTTATAGCCCTGTAGTTTGTACATTGTTGTATATCTCCCTTGTTTTTGTAAACAGGTACCAGTATACTGCTTCTCCATTCGTCTGGCATTTGTCCAACTTCCATAATTCTATTAAATAGACCTGCTAGCCACCTTGTTCCTGTCTCTCCCAATGCTCTCCATACTTCCCCAGGAATATCATCTGGTCCTACCGCTTTTCCTTTCTTTATTTTTTGAAGCGCTTGAGCCACTTCCTCGTTGGTTATTTTGGTGACCATTGCTGCTACTGTCTCCGTTGACTCTACAGGCTGTCTGTCAAATTCTTCATTTAATAAGCTGTCAAAGTACTTTCTCCATCTCTTTTTGACATCCCTTTCGTGAACTAGTATTTTATTATTTTCATCTCGGATACATCTAATCTGATTAAAATCTTTTGCTTTCTTTGCTCTCTGTTTGGCTATTTTATATATCTTCGTTTCGCCTTCCCTGGTATCAAGTTGATCGTATAGGTTTGAATACGCTTCTGCTTTAGCTTTTGCTACTGCTACTTTCGCTTTCTTTTTGGCGACCATATAGTTTTGAAGATCTATGTCCGATCTGGTTTCTTGCCACTTTTTATATAATTTTCTCTTCTCTTTTATGTTTCCTTGTACTTCATTTGACCACCACCAAGTCTCTTTATCTTCAAACTTCTTTCCTGACGTTTTCCCAAGTATTTCAATAGCCGTCTCTCTAATAATATTGGCCATTTTTCTCCAAATTGTGTTAGGGCTTCCTTTCATGTTCCAACATATTTTTTCTACTATTCTTTCCCTGAATAGACCTTCCTTCTCATCTTTTAGCATCCACCACTTGATTTTTTGTGGTCCTCTCCGATATTTTTGTTTAGTTTCGCTTTTTACTTCAATGTCCAGAACAAGCAGCTTATGTTGTTGGCTTACTGTCTCACTAACTATTACCTTGCAGTCCTTGCATTCACGTATGTCATCTTTCCTTATCATGAAGTAGTCTATTTGGGATTGATGTTGTCCACTTTTGTAGGTAATAAGTTGAGTTTCTCTCTTTTTAAAGAATGTGTTAACAATCGCCATATCCAATGCTGTTGCTAATTCTAGCATGTCATCTCCAGCTTCATTTCTAGTTCCAAAGCCTAATCCCCCATGTATTGTTTCATATCCTGTCTTGGCTTGGCCCACATGTGCATTGAAATCACCTCCTATTATAACTTTCTCCTCCGCTGGAATATCACTCAGTATGTCTCCCAATTGATCATAGAAAGCTCTTCTTTCATTGTCACCCAGACCTGTTTGAGGAGCATACACACACACAACATTCAATACCTCTTTATCAATTACAAATTTCACTGACATCATTCTATCACTCGTTCTTACAACATCTACTACGTTATCTTTCATTTCACTATCAGCAATTATACCAACTCCATTTCTAGTGTTACTACTCCCTACATACCACAATTTATATCCATCACCTAATTCTTTCGCCCTTTGTCCTTTCCACCTAGTTTCTTGAATACAAGCAATTTGAACTCTTCTTCGTTTGAGCGCATCCACTAACTCCAGACTCTTACCTGTAAGACTACCAAGATTCCAAGACCCTATCCTGATTTTTCTAACCTGCAATGGTGTTCCCCCTGAGATAGTCCTCACCCGGAGATCCGAATGGAGGCTCATTTTACTTCCGGAACATTTTACCTCAGGAGATGCCATCATTTCAGTATAAGTTTTTATTTCGTTTGGAGAAGGTCTTTTCATTATTATGGCCTGAAAAGATTTTTGGATATTTAATGCCTGAATGCCTTTTCTATCAGCACCATACCCTGCCCTGTCCTGCACGTTTAGCCAATACACCACCAATGCAACCAAAGTGCAGTATTACCCCACACCCGCCTGCATTTTTCTGTATAGGCCAGGATCCCTACTGTAAGGACTGCCCTATAAGCCAATGTATTGTTGCCCGTATCCCGCCACTAGGAGGCACGTACTTCATTCGGGATACTCACGGAGGACTAATAATCAAGATACTCGAGAGGACTAATAATCAATCAGAATAAAAAAATATCTTATAAGCACACGAGACAATGTAAACAGAATAGCAGAAATAAAGATAGGTGAAAATACATTCCAGAGAGTAGATTGCTTCAAATACCTGGGGGTGATGGTGGACGGCAAAAACGGAAGGAGCATAGAGATAAACGACAGAATTAAAGCAGGTAATAGAGTATATTGGAAATATCACCAACTACTCAAGGACAAAAACCTGAGCAAAAAAAAACAAAATCAAAAATATACACAGCAGCAATCAGATCAGTGATAGCCTATGGAGCAGAAGTAATGTGCCTTACGAAAAAAGACGAAGAAAAGTTAAAAATAATTGAGAGAAAAATTATAAGGATACATGGCCCAGTAAAGACAGAAACAGGGGAATATTGAAAGCTGATGAACCATGAAATAGTAAATATAAATAAAGGAGAAGATATAGTAAAATTCATTAAAGCACAAAGCCTCAGATGGTTTGGGCACACACAAAGAAGAGGGGTAGAAGAACTGATCAGGAAGATAATGAACTGGAAACCAGTAAAAAATAGACCAAGAGGAAGACCAAAAATTAGATGGGAAGATCAACTGCTAGACGATATATCAAAGATGGAAATTGAAAACTGGAGAGAAAAGATTCAGGACCGGAGAGAGTGGAAGAAGATAGTAGAGAGGGCAAAAAACATCACAACCTATGAACTAAGACCTAAAGGAAAAGCGGACTAATTTACCGCGTGAAATGGATTAAAAGAGCTCATATTTGAGCGAACTATACTCTAACAAGAGTGAACGGTCCATATAATAATTCCAGGTATGTACCTGTATAAATTACCCTCCTTGAAGTTGGTGTAAAAAGTATTCACCATTTATGTATTGTCTTTTGGAAGGATTACTAGAGAAAATCCAAATAAATTTTGAAAAAATGGCTGAAATCGCTGAAATTCTTGTAACAGATTCCGTAATGAGTGTACATGGGTGGTAAATGATTTTAAATTTCACTTAAAGAAAGTGCTAAAAAGTCTAAAACATTTATGGTACTGTTCTGTTATGACGGTTAGTTTTTTTAATATTTTGAGTAGTAACTATGTTGGTTATCAACAATTTGATGTCAAAATGCACATTTTGCCATTTTTTGTCTACCAGTAAGAAGAAAAACATTCAAAACAAAATTTAAGATAACCGCATTATAGAGCATGTAAAACAATTTAAACAAGGTTTTATAAATTTCGCTATATTTAATTGTTGCTTATAAAACTATAAATTAAGTCGATTTAACGTTAATATAACTTATGTAAAAAATACAACTTATATCTCGATATTACGTGAAATAGCTCAAAGAAATGAGTAAAAATACACGGTTTTTATGACACTCAGTGTAACTACGTAACAATTGTTTTAGTTTCTATATGGACGGAATAACAAAATTTATGTAAATCTGACCAATTTTTTCTCAATTTAATTATTTATTGACAATTTAAATGAAAAATAGCCGATTTTAAGAATTTTCGTCTATAAGTTACAATGTTTTACCAAAAAACTGAAAAAAGAACCGATTAGTTTATTGAAATAGCCTTAAAATGAGTTGAAGCAAAATAGAATTGGAGCTTTGTTTATCAATATACATTAACTATTCAAATTTATTTCTTACGTTTTAAGCTAACTACCTGAGGTACCCCTAAACCCTAAAAATGTCATCAAAACGACGATTTTGAAGCTCGTCCGACTGGATTAAAGAAGCTGTTATCGATTCAAACAAAAGTTGTGTATTTTTAATTCTAAATTTCAACTATTTAATTAAAAATAAAGTGTTTCAGTTGAAAATTCAAAGTTGCTACACCCACCGCTTTCGCAGGCAGAATAAGAACCCTGCTATTGCATAAGTATATAGATTTTGAAAAACCATTCAAAAAGCATTCCAAAGTTTTTTCGATATGCCGTCTAGTTCTCAAGATATTTGACAATCGCCTTTCTGGACAGAGCCCTTAAATAATGTAAACATTCTTATTCAAGCTAGACATAAGCCGAGTGAGAGAGCTGACCGTGAAATTCATTTGCGATGTTTCCAAATTTACCGGATCTCGGGTTGTCTGCAAAATATATATTTACCATATACACAACGGATCGCGCGCGCTGCCCTCTACAGCGGATTTAGTGGAACCACTGCAATATAAAATTCACCAAAAGGGGTGCAAAATGAGGTCCAGACAAAAATCGATTTCCTTGTACCCTAACCATTGTTACATCGAGATGTCACTATATACACGTGAATACAAGGTGAGATCCAAAATCGGATCTCGCCTTGCAAAACGGATCTCATCTTGTATAGCTTATGATACAAACGGATCTCGCCTTGATATGAAGACATATATATATATATATATATATATATATATATATATATATATCTATATATATATATATACGTCTTCATATCAAGGCGAGATCCGACTAAATCGAGGACAACCCGAGATCCACCAATAGGAAATTAATTATTGGAGTATATTGTTCAGAAGTATCTTTATAATTAACATATTAATCATGGCACACTTAGAGGGGAAAAGATTTTTGTACTTAAATTTTTCTGATAAATTTACAGCGAAACGAGATCCGTCGCTGAAAAGTAAAGGGGGGGACTTATATACGAAATTTTAGATATTTACCGTTCAACGCGAGATCACACACTGATGCCAGCTCTAAAGAGTATTAGTCGAGCGGTTGGAGCTCGTGTTGTATTGTATATTTCCCACGATATAAAGATATATAATGGGCGTAACTTTTAAGTATCGATTCTTTTGTGTCTTTAAAGTCTACGATTGACCTTTCAGAAAGTTCCTTAGTTTTATTACATACATAAGGGTGTGAAAAAAGAAAAAGAATACTTGACAAATAATAACCATTTAATAATGATAATTATTTGCAATACAATATTTTAAAACTATACATTAATATTCTTAAAAAACACTTACTACGAAACCAAAATATAATTATTATATTCTTAAATAATACAAATTGTTACAAAATAATTATTTAAATGATTGCTTGTTTTAAAAATACATTACAAGAAAGTAAAATTTTTTATAAATATTATTAAAGTTTAAAAAATAAAATAACTCAATATGTAATTATTATTTAATAGTTAAAAAATGATTAAAAAATAAGTAAAATGATTTAAAAGATAAAAAGAAACACACATAATTTTCAGGGTCAACTCCTAATTGCATGAAAATTTGGATTTAGATTCTACCCATCCCCCACTTCAAAGTTGAATTTGTGCCGTTGATTGCTTTTACTTGGAGGGTGAAAAAATATACGTTTAAAATAAGTCCGGAAACAGATCTGACTAAGTTTAAGCAACTTTTGTTCTATAGAGTTTTTTTAACTTAGGTACTAGGTTAATTTAGTAGTAGGTACTAGAGTCACTTGCGACTAAAAATATTTACTTTTCAACAAAAAAAAACACGTTTTTCGGCGGTTTTTCGCAAATACTCAAAAAGTAAGTATTATATCGAAAAAATATTCTTGGAAAAAATGTAGCATATAAAAAAAAACGAAAAAATGGTATATTCTTAGTCTATAGAACCAGTAAAAGTAAATTTGTAGCTCATAAAAAAGACGATCTTATCCTTCAAATTCCAAATCAAATATTTTAACGTGATACGTAGTACCAAAAAATGAAGCTCTTTTCGGGGAAAACCCATTAAAATTTTTTTAGTGTTAACAAAAAGCTTTATTTTATTTTATAAAAGTTATATACGGGTAGGAGAGACAACGGAACGAATTTTCGAACGTTTAAACAGACGACATCCCAGATTTACCAATTTCTGGACAATTGATCCAAAGGCTGGATTCTAACAACGAAACAGTTGTGGATTTTCAAGTTTTCAATGAGAGTTAGAATAAAAAAACATTAGTGACCTCGATTATGATGGTTTGGAGAATTTGGCTGGTTATATCTGCCATAAATTGAAGGACTCCAGTATTCAATCCGAAGATGTTTCAACGTACACGTGGGTTGATCATTTGAGTAAGTGTGGTTTATGTAAACCATCAGACACTATCTTGTCATATATTAAGTACCTGGAGACAATTTTTCCTTCCACATGAATGGTGATTCCATTTTGGTAACTAAAAATTATTTAGACAACCTTATGTCCAAAAGTGTAACTGTAGACTGTTCTAACAAAGCGAACAAGTTATTTTTTAGGTCTCGGATGTACTTCCGAATTAAAGAATTAAACAAGTCTCTTAACAACCTGACATTGCGTAAGAGTACATAGTTGCTGTATGTACGTCTATTTCACATGCACAAAATTTAAATAAAGTGCATGGCATGAAAACTGTAAATCTTATTTTTGTCTTTTCCAAGCCTCTTACTTAAATCTGATGAAATACATTATTTAAAAAGTAAAAAATTTTGTTTTTTATCAATCCATTAAATTTATGGTTTTATTTTGGGGCTTTTCTTCCCCTTGGTAAAAATTATATTTACTAATGTGTAGGCCACTAATCAATTTTTTCCAACTAACGAAATATAATAGTTTTAGTAGATATCGATTATATGAATATTTTTATTTTCCGGATACCAATATAATCAAGAAACTGGGAACTTTACAAATAACTGAAAATCAATTTAAATAAAAGTAAATATTTTAATAATTTTCCTCTAAACTATAAAAATCACTTAGTTTCTTTTAGTCATAATTCATTCATTTGTACTATTCTCAAATTTCATTCGCGTTCGTATTACGAACGCATAGACGGGACTATGCTTTACTCTGTTGTTAACGTCATGCGCCAATCGGACGAGCTTACGTAACTAGAATATCAGGGTGTGCATATTTCCGGGTCCCGGTGAATTCGTATCTATTTTAATCCCCATCCTAATTACAGACCAACTGGCAACTCTGGTGCGCAGTTAATTTTTAAATAACGCATTAACTACCGGTGAATTGGTAACTTTCATTTTTTAAGTATTGTTGATAATCTAATATCGGTATTCCAGGTATTTAGCGCTGCACTCCTAGAAAATGGAAAAAATGTCACAGGAAGTGAAACCGATGATGAAACGAAACGCAAAAGAGAAAACTTGGATGATTGTTTTAATAGAAGTAAAATTAAAAAACGGTCACCAAGCAAAGCAGGCAACGAAAACATGGAAGACATGGAAAATGTTATGATTACAATAATGAAAGAGCTAATGAATAAAAACGATGAAATGCTTCAGGAAATAAAACAAATAAGGAAAGAATAACAACAAACCAATAAAGAGTTAATGGGTGTAAAAGCAGAGAAACAAAAACTAAAAAAAGAAGTAAAACAGCTACATGAATGAATGGAGCAACTGGAGAAATTTAGCAAAAAGAAAAGCTTGATCGTAACTGGGTTGAAAGTAGAAACAAATGATTATAAGAAATTAAAAGAAGAAATGGAAAATTTCAGAGCCCAAGTGTTGCAAATACAAATAAAACTAAGAAGTGCAAAAAAAATAGGAGAAACAGTATGCGCAATAGAAACAGAAGCCCTCACGGATAAAATGGAAATCCCAAACAAGAAACGTAAACTAAAACAGCATAAAGATCGTATCTATATAAACAACGATTGGACATCGAAAGACAAAGAAATACAAAAGGAAATAACTAAAATAGCAAAGGACGAAATAAGCAAAGGTAAGCAAACGAAAATCGGCTACAAGAAATTAATAGTGAATGGCAAAATCTAGATATGGGACGAAGAGAGAGAACAGCTGATAGAAAATTCAAAAAACTAATAAACGAAGAACAGCGGCTGAAATATGATATTGACATTGCAAAAAAAGACTCGGAAATGGAAACGGTTAACGAAAACAAAATAACGCACACAAAATAAAGAAAGAATCTCAATAAGAAGAAAAGAACAAAACCCATTAGAATGGGCTCTTGGAATATTAGAACCATGCTAGCAGCAGGTAAGATGCAAGAAATAGCTCTTGAAATGAAAAAATACCAACTATAAATCCTAGCCGTACAGGAAATACGATGGAAGAAAGAAGGAAAAATTGAGAAGAAAAACTTTAGCATGTATTATTCGGGAAAAAACAAACAGGGAACGAATGGTACGGCATTTATGGTGAACAAAAAAATGAGGGAAAAACTGATACAATTCAAAGCAGTTAATGAAAGGATATCTTACATAAGAAAATAAACAAGCCCACATCTCGATAGTCAATTGCTATGCACCCACCGAAGAAGCAAACCAAGAAGATAAAACAGAATTCTAAGACATCCTGGAAGAAAGCTGTAAAAATATTCCGAGGAATGACATATTAATAATATTGGGTGATTTCAATACAAAGATCGGAAAGGAGGACTATAATCGTAATGTAGCTGGCAAAGAAATCATTCATGAAACTACAAATGATAATGGAGCAGAAATCTGCAAGCTAGCAGCAGCAACAAATACATATATAGTTAGTACTGGGCATAAACATAAAAAAGAAAACAAAATAACATGGATGATACCAGGAAGAATGGATGGAAACCAAATAAATCATACTCTAATTTCGAAAAAGTGGACACAAATAGTACAAGACGTAAGGTCATATAGAGGGGCAAATGGAGGCACTGACCACATATTGTTGATAGCAAAACTTAAGATGAAAATAATCAAAGCAAATAATCATAAGGAAGGAAAAAGGAGGAAATGGAATATAGCCAATCTGAAAACGCAAGAAACAAAGCAACAATATACAGAACAACTGGAACAGAAATTGGGTCAGTACGAGCACATAGAAATAGAAGGAGAATGGAAAAACATAAAGAACAGCATAATAGAGACAGCATAACAAATAATAGGATTCCAAAAAAACAAAGAATCGAAAGAATGGTTTGATGAGGAATGTCACCAAAAAAGTCAACTGAAGCACCTCGCAAGAAACAAATGGCTACAAAGTGCCGAACAGGAACAACTGGACCAATATAGAAAAGAAAAACAAGAAGCATTGAAACTCTATAGAAGAAAGAAGAACACATGGATCTCTGAACAAATGCAAGAATTAGAAACGAATAATAAAGACAACAAGAAATTGTTCGAATAGATAAAACAACAACACAGTACCAAAAAATCTGTCACAAAAATAAACAAAAAAGATTGGGAAAAACATTTCACGGACCTATACAAAAACGACAATAAGGCATATTCAGAGGATGAGGATATAAGAGATAACAGAGATGAAGAGGAAGTCGCACCTACTTATTAGGAATTCATGGAGGTATTAAAACAACTAAAAGTAAACAAAACGCCAGGGCCAGATGAAATCAACAACGAACTGATCATCAACGGCGGAGAGGAGCTCACGAAGTGAATGCACAAGTTAATGGTTACAATTTGGAAGGACGAAAGCATGCCCATAGAATGGAAAAACGGGCACATCGCACCAATCTTTAAGAAAGGAGATCCAACTAAGTGCTGCAACTACAGACCAATTATGCTACTAAATACAACGTATAAGATATTGACCACAATTATAAGAAACCGACTAAATCAATACACAATAGGGTTTTAGAACAATAGATCAAAGGAAGATCAACAATAGATGCAATACACGTACTGACACAAACAATTGAAAAAAGCTATGAACATGACATAGAATTACACATACTATTCATCGACTTCCAACAGGTCTTCAACAGCATATACAGACAACAATTATTAAAAGAAATGAAAAAAATGGAGATACCGGCAAAATTAATAAGACTAACTAGAATGACAATAAAAGATTCAACAGCAAAAGTTAAAACAAATGAGGGCGATACAAATGACATCAAAATAGAACTTGAAGTAAGACAAGGAGACAGTCTGTCAGCGACAAACGACACTATTTAATATCGCTCTAGAAGGAGTAATTAGGGACACAGGGCTGAAAAAGACAATTATTCAAAGCTCAACACAGATCATAGGATATGCAGATGAACTGGGACTGGTAGCACGAGATAAAAAAAGACTAGAAGAGGCACTTTTAACCCTGGTAAGAGAAGCAAAGACGAGAGGACTAATAATCAATCAGAATAAAACAAAATATCTTATAAGCACACGAGACAATGTAAACAGAATAGCAGAAATAAAGATAGGTGAAAATACATTCCAGAGAGTAGATTGCTTCAAATACCTGGGGGTGATGGTGGACGGCAAAAACGGAAGGAATATAGAGATAAACGACAGAATTAAAGCAGGTAATAGAGTATATTGGAAATATCACCAACTACTCAAGGACAAAAACCTGAGCAAAAAAAAACAAAATCAAAAATATACACAGCAGCAATCAGATCAGTGATAGCCTATGGAGCAGAAGTAATGTGCCTTACGAAAAAAGACGAAGAAAAGTTAAAAATAATTGAGAGAAAAATTATAAGGATACATGGCCCAGTAAAGACAGAAACAGGGGAATATTGAAAGCTGATGAACCATGAAATAATAAATATAAATAAAGGAGAAGATATAGTAAAATTCATTAAAGCACAAAGCCTCAGATGGTTTGGGCACACACAAAGAAGAGGGGTAGAAGAACTGATCAGGAAGATAATGAACTGGAAACCAGTAAAAAATAGACCAAGAGGAAGACCAAAAATTAGATGGGAAGATCAACTGCTAGACGATATATCAAAGATGGAAATTGCAAACTGGAGAGAAAAGATTCAGGACCGGAGAGAGTGGAAGAAGATAGTAGATAGGGCAAAAAAACATCACAACCTATGACCTAAGACCTAAAGGAAAAGCGGACTAATTTACCGCGTGAAATGGATTAAAAGAGCTCATATTTGAGCAAACTATACTCTAACAAGAGTGAACGGTCCATATAATAATTCCAGGTATGTACCTGTATAAATTACCCTCCTTGAAGTTGGTGTAAAAGGTATTCACCATTTATGTATTGTCTTTTGGAAGGATTACTAGAGAAAATCCAAATAAACTTTGAAAAAATGGCTGAAATCGCTGAAATTCTTGTAACAGATTCCGTAATGAGTGTACATGGGTGGTAAATGATTTTAAATTTCGCTTAAAGAAAGTGCTAAAAAGTCTAAAACATTTATGGTACTGTTCTCCATCTGGTTTCCAGGCAACCTGTTATACCGACGGTTAGTTTTTTTAATATTTTGAGTAGTAACTATGTTGGTTATCAACAATTTGATATCAAAAATGCACATTTTGCCATTTTTTGTCTACCAGTAAGAAGAAAAACATTCAAAACAAAATTTAAGATAACCGCATTATAGAGCATGTAAAACAATTTAAACAAGGTTTTATAAATTTCGCTATACTTAATTATTGCTTATAAAACTATAAATTAAGTCAGTTTAACGTTAATATAACTTATGTAAAAAATACAACTTATATCTCGATATTACGTGAAATAGCTCAAAGAAATGAGTAAAAATACACGGTTTTTATGACACTCAGTGTAACTACGTAACAATTGTTTTAGTTTCTATATGGACGGAATAACAAAATTTATGTAAGTCTGACCAATTTTTTCTCAATTTAATTATTTATTGACAATTTAAATGAAAAATAGCCGATTTTAAGAATTTTCGTCTATAAGTTACAATGTTTTACCAAAAAACTGAAAAAAGAACCGATTAGTTTATTGAAATAGCCTTAAAATGAGTTGAAGTAAAATAGAATTGGAGCTTTGTTTATCAATAAACATTAACTATTCAAATTTATTTCTTACGTTTTAAGCTAACTACCTGAGGTACCCCTAAACCCTAAAAATGTCATCAAAACGACGATTTTGAAGCTCTTCCGACTGGATTAAAGAAGCTATTATCGATTCAAACAAAAGTTGTGTATTTTTAATTCTAAATTTCAACTATTTAATTAAAAATAAAGTGTTTCAGTTGAAAACTCAAAGTTGCTACACCCACCGCTTTCGCAGGCAGAATAAGAACCCTGCTATTGCATAAGTATATAGATTTTGAAAAACCATTCAAAAAGCATTCCAACGTTTTTTCGATATGCCGTCTAGTTCTCGAGATATTTGACAATCGCCTTTCTGGACAGAGCCCTTAAATAATGTAAACATTCTTATTCAAGCTAGACATAAGCCGAGTGAGAGAGCTGACCGTGAAATTCATTTGCGATGTTTCCAAATTTACCGGATCTCGGGTTGTCTGCAAAATATATATTTACCATATACACAACGGATCGCGCGCGCTGCCCTCTACAGCGGATTTAGTGGAAGCACTGCTATATAAACTTCACCAAAAGGGGTGCAAAATGAGGTCCAGACAAAAATCGATTTCCTTGTACCCTAACCATTGTTACATCGAGATGTCACTATATACACGTGAATACAAGGTGAGATCCAAAATCGGATCTCGCCTTGCAAAACGGATCTCATCTTGTATAGCTTATGATACAAACGGATCTCGCCTTGATATGAAGACATATATATATATATGTATATATATATGTATATATATATATATATATATATATATATATATATATATATATATATATATATATATATGGATTCCGACTTTAGGAAGCCAAAAACGCTATATCGCACCGGTCATACGAAGCCCGACACCTCCTTACGAAGCCCGGATTCGGGCTTCGTAATTCTTTAATGTTATTTCCCCAAAAAACGTACTTTACACCATCTCTCGATATTTTAACCACGCTCAGAACATGTGAATACGCTTGGGCTTCATATATATTCGGACAAATTTTAGAAATGTACCATAGGTAGCTCTGAAATCATGATTAACAATACGAAGCCCGGGCTGCTTATGCCTGGAATTATTATCAAAACATACACTCGTAGTTCATGGTATCTACCACCAGTTTGCGCTGCGAAAAAAAGTATATACTCTGTAGAAGTTCAGCAGCGTTAGGAAGCCCACATTGAGCTACCGATTATAAGAAGCCCTGAAGTTTGGCAACGTTTTTGCGTATTCCTCAAAGTACTATTAGCTTGTAAACATTTTTATTATTACCTGGCAATGCACATTTTTTGTATTTTTGGGTCGTTCATCGTCATTAATCTTGTGTACTAAGACTCCCGAGAACAGATTATGGTAATTCTTAGCATTACCTGTACACAGTAAGATACCGACAGAAAAAAGATTTAAAAATTGAATCGCATAAGAATTATTTATTTTAATTGATACAATTAATACAAATTAATACTTTGTATTACTAATTTACTATTTTAGTTTGTAATAAGCCACAAAATTTGCTACCAAATAGGAAATTAATATGACAAATTAAATTATTGTTTTTTTTTTATTTAAAAAAGGTTAATGCCTCGACAACTAATGGCCATTGGCATGGTAGGTACGGTAATTTTTAACAGTTAGGTACCCAGTGTAATGTGTAGTGTGTGTGTGTGTGTTGAGTAAGTGTCTTGTTACTTTGCAAAGTTGACGTCATTGTCTTTGCAAAGAGACGCTAACTGTATCCGAACGTCTGCGGTTCCTCCGGTGAGTACCGATCCCACAAGGACAGAAACTATTTTCATTTATTAATTTATAATAAATGAAACGTTTCTGACCCTCGTGAGATTCGAACTCACAACCATTCGGATTTTTCGATCCAAAGGTAGGCGCTCTTACCACTCAGTCAAGGACGGGGTTAAAGTTATTATTATTAAATATTACTTTATAAAATTAAAAATAGTCATTCTTATGAATTATGCGTATTATTCTGATTCTGATACGATGAACACTTGTTTGATGGGTCTGAGCCACACAATTGAGGGTTAGGCCACTGTTTCATTCGTATTTTTAGTATTTGTCAAGGCAACAATACATTATGTAGTGCCATATTGCCAAATATAGAGCTAGATTGTGTAGACCACTGTTGAACCATATATTCAATTTTTCTGCTTTTATTGATGTATTAATCTAAAAATGCTCAATTTGCGGACTGTGCCACTGTTGCTCTGAGCGCCTCATTTAATACAAATACAAAATATTTAATATAATAATGCATATAGATTTTCCCTTCGGAAAAATTCAAACAATATAGATGTTTTTTAATTTCATTAAGGGAATGGGCACGTAGTTTCTGCTGAAATGCTACTCAAATGGAATTCATTTTTTTTTCGAATTCTGAGAAAACTAATAATTATTTTTGAAAATTTTAAACTCAGAATAAGAGATTACGTTATTAGCGAGGGCCGAAAGTCCCTGAGAACTTCTATAATGTTTATTTTAATAAGTTACAGGGCTAAAAAACTAAAAGAAAATTTAGTGTGACTTTTAATTTCAAAATATCTCATTCAAAATAAACTTTTTATTTATTGTAAGAGACTTTCGGCCCTCGGTAATAATTTAGTCTTTCATTTTGCGTTTAAATTTTTCAAAAATATTTATTGTTTTTTTTTCAGGATTTGAAAAAAAATGAACACAATGTCCGTGGTAATATTTTCCAAATCTTTGTCAGTAGTAAATAGAATATTGCCAGCATATTGTCAGTCAGACAGTGACAATTTTAAATATTTGACCTGGCATTGGGAATATTTTCAGTTGTTGATTAAATAATATTGATAATGTGTTTAATAAATAATTGATTTAAGACGTGAACTTAATAAAAAGTTATTTATTGTTTATTATTTATGGAAGATCCAAAGCAGAGAATACACCAGGATATATTCAGTGATCCAAGTATTGTGTTGTTACAGATGTTCAAAATTGTAAGCGTTTCATAGTAACAATATATTATTAAAAAATCACTTTATCACTTTTCCTCTTTTCTCGATTGATTATTAGCTTTTGTTGTACAGTAGATAAATTATTACTGAATACATAGGTAGTGAAAAAATTATCAGTAGTAATTGCACAAGAGCTCTGAAATTATCGAATTTTTCCCGAGTGACACTTTGACAGTATTAATTTCACGACTCGAAGGGGAGTGGCACGAGGGAAACAATTCGATAATATTTTCAGAGATCGAGCTGCAATTTGCTGCGATTATTTCATGAATAAAACTGTTTAAAACCAAAATTTTATTGTAATTTATTTATGTAAGTACAAATTAGTACAATTAAACACACAGTTGTTATAAATATTTGACGATTGAAAGTCATCACTTTTATAAGTTTTAAAACAGTAATTGTCATTAATGTCACTGAATGTATTTTTTCACAGCAACGAAGGGCATCTGACGTAATATACTTGACGATGGGATATTATCAAAAATGATCAATTTAATTTGTATTTCTGTAGCTTTCTATTGGTCGGAAATATGAAATAATCATATTAATTAACTGAATTAACAATTAAGGCAATTAATTATACTAGTAAAAGTTATCCAAGGACATTCAAAAGCCATCTTTACAGTTAATGATGAAATTGTCAAGTAAAGTTTACATATCCATACCAGTGACAATTTTACTACACGTAATTTGCCGTGTAAAGACAGAAAGAGTGGGGATAGCCTTAAAATATTTGCGAATTATGTACCGATGGCCCTAAGAAATGTTTAATAAACAACTTATTAAAAAGTTCTGCTCTAGAAGTGGGTACTTAATTTTTTATTAAACAAATGAACTGCGAAATTAGATGTTTCTTTAAATAACCCCGAAAATATAAATTTTAGAAAAAAACTGACTTGACTTGAAAAATTCAGACTATTGAAAAAAACCTAAATATAAGATTAAAATTTTTATAAAATTAAATCTGTAGCTTCTATAATTTTTTATTTATAACGCTAAAGTCACCCTTCTCACAAACATTGGCGCACTGTAAACTAGCGAAGTGCACGGCTGAGTTATTTCAGTGTATTTCTCTAATTAATGGATCAAATAAAATTTTACAAATTGGACAAGAAAGAAGGAAATTAAGAGAAGGAACAAGAAAGGATAGCTTAATTAGAAAGAAGAACAATTAAGCTATCTTATGGTTATAATAAAAAGAAATAAAATGTATGGGCATAAGTACGGTGTGGGCTGAATTTTGTTTAAACATTATTTAAAAATGTGTAACTAATAAAATTTTTCTTATAAAGCTCTCAAATTTGCACAACTTACCTTTCAAACATCTTACTAAACAATGTTTCATTCAAAAAAATGCCAAAAATTTAATTCAAATGATATGACGCAAAAATGCAATTTTTGAAAACTTTTACGTAAGTTTTAAGTAAAAACGTAGTTTACAGAATTACCAGCACTTTAAAACGGTATTACTCAAATTTGAAAAGATTTTTTACAATTTTATAGGTGATTTTTTAAAGCATTTGATGTATTTTTAAAATTTACTCAATAATTTTATTTTAGAAATGAAACTATGAAACTATGAATGAAACTATTCCTTTTTGACAAAAATTAAGAAAGATAACAAAAATGTACCTAATACAAAAACCGAAAATTACCAACTAAAAAATTGTTTATAAAAAGTGATCAAAAATGTTTTCTCTAAAACTTACCTAAAATAAATTTAATAATAAGCTTGAACAATAATAAATTTTCAACAAAAAAATATTTTTAGCTCTTAAACATTATGTCTGCGTAACTTCGAACCTATTAATAACTTTTTTATTACCAGTTTTACGAAAAACGTTATTCTTTATAAAATACTCTGCATCGTATATGATCTCAGATGCAACCATCAAATATCAAATTTTATTAATTTTACATACGAGGTTTTACATACGATTTTACATTTTGACATACGAGGTATGTAAAAAAATATGAATTTCACTCAAGAGTAAAGTACCTTTAGATTTCACAATATCGAAAATTGTTATTAAAAAAAGTTGTTTGGAATTACAAAATATGTTTCACTGTTTAATTACATTCTTCTAAATGAGATATTGTGAACTATAAAGGTATGGTATGTTTAACAGTAAATGGTCGAGTTCAATTAGTTACCACTATAAACATCCTGGAATAACCGATAATAGTATAAAAGGTCCGGTTTCAGGTAAAATTTAAATACGTTTTCTGGTACAATTTCTTTGCTTTATTATGGGATTACCGTCTAGTCAGTGTTAATTGTCAAAAGACCAACTCTGTCTACCTCGGTTGCTTATCGCTCCGGGTGGGTCTTAACAATGGGCCAGGTCAGATAAATTTAATAATATTTACGACCGCACTAATTGAACTCAACCATTTACTGTTGAACAAACCATACTGAACTGTTAAGCAAAAGTCATATTTTTTACATACCTCGTATAAAATTGAAAAAGTTTGATATCTGATGGTTGTTTTTTGGACTTTAGACCAGAATAGAGTATTTTATGAAGAATAACTTTTTTTCGTAAAATTAATAATAAAATAGTTGAAATAATTGAAATAAAATAATGATGATGGGTATCCGTAATTTGAGAAAACATTGAATTTTTTTTTCAATTATAATGATGTAATTATAATAAAACATAGTTTTTAATTCCCAACAACTTTTTATAATACCCATATTTTGATATTCTGGAATATAAAGGTACTTTACTCTTTAACAAAATTCGTATTTTTGACATACCTCGTATAAAATTGATAAAACTTGATATCTGATGATTGGGTTTTAGATTTTAGACTATGCAGAGCAATTTATGAAGAATAAACTTTTTTTCGTAAAATTTGTAATAAAATTGTTTCAAATATGGTTCCTTGCTACGCAGACATAGTGTAGAAGAGCTTCTTTATAGGCATTTTCAAATTGTAATGCCATATTCGGATTCAGCATAATCAAAAACAAAATAGAAACAAAATTCAACGATATTTTTAAAATTATTTTAAATTATATAATTTAACAAGATTGTTTGGAATTAAGAACTATATTCTGATATGCAATTTCATCCTTCTAATGGAAAAAAAATTTGAAAATTTTTCTAATCAACATTATTTTTAGTTGTTTATTTCAATTATGATACATATAGATATTTGTATAACAAGGGAGGAGAGTGCTTCTTTACCTCCCGAGAATGAAGTTTACTGCCCGACGCGTAGCGGAGGGCAGTAATCATTCAAGGGAGGAAAAGGCACTTTACTCCCATGTTATACATATGGTTTTTCCACCTTCCTCAAATAACAAGTCATTTTTTCATTTTTACTTAATTTATTTATGTAACTAACCAACAAAATTTATTAGAACTAAAACTAATAAGTACGTACAATATAACTGTCAACTGTCAACTATAAGTCAAAATAAAAATGTAAACATTGTTAAATCAAAATAACAATTTACAGTTTTTTACCATTCTGTGAAATACAGAGTGTTTTATAAATAAACGTTAAAATGTATACAAACTTACGTAATAGAAAATAGATATTGTACAGGGCGTCAATAAGTTATATTTTTATGAATGAAATACCATGATGTCACTTTTACTTTTATTCTCTAGGGAGGAAAAGTACAACTTTGCTCCCTACAATCAGGTCCGGAAAAGTATACTTTCGGTAGAGGTAGGCGGAAAACTCTTTTATTATTCATTTTACGAAAAGCAGTTATTCTTTATAAAATGTTCTACAGGGTCTAAAACCTAAAATACAACCGTCTAATATCAAATTTTGTCAATTTTATACAAGGTATATAAAAAAAATATGAATTTTCCCAAGAGTACTTAAATAATATACCCTTATTTTTCACAATATTGAAAATTGTGCTTATGTAAAGTTGTTTAGAACTAAAAACCATAATTAACCCGGCAGTGGTCGCTATATGAGATTTTCTCTCACGGTTTCAGAAAATTGCACAGAATTTTTTTTCTGGGAAATTATAAGATCTGTAGTTCCTTCTAGTCTCCTAACTATTCTCCCTCGACAATCTAATAGAATCGTCCGCTTAGATAGTGACTCAGTTGACCTAATATCACCCAATTGTTGAGTCAGCGCGCTTCAAGTGAGACATTCTCTCATCAAGCGACCACCCGCGTTACGAACTGTACATAAAAATTAATTTTATTTTGGCACTTAAAACCTAAAATAATGTAAAAAAAATTGTAATTGTCATCAATCAATTTTTCCAGAGCATTCTTGTTATATTTGTGTGCTGTGCCGTAAATTATCAAGATACGGAGATTGATTAATACTGGTTTAATTCCGATTATTTCTTTTTATTTTATTATATTATTATCTATATTATGTTACATTTTTTTTCTTATTATTAGTTAATAAAAAAAGTTTAAAAACTGTTTTAAAAACTTTATTTTGTAAAAAAAGGTAAAATTTGGATATGTGAGAGAAAATCTCACGCGCGACCACTCGCGTAACAATCTACCTAGCGACCAATGCCGGGTCGCTAGGTTGGGAATCTATCTTTGGTTGGGAAATAAGCCACAATTAAATTGAAAAAATAATTTTATTCGCGTTTGGACGCCCAAATCGGATGTCGTTGTCAAAATATAAAATATTACTAATATTTACTCGGTAATATTTTGTATTTTGACAAGGACATCCGATTTGGGCGTCGAAACGTTAATAAAATTATTTTTTCAATTTAATTGTGGCTTATTTCCCAATCAAAATAATTATAAAAATGCCACAAGAAAATAGCTTCAGAACAACACTAAAAACCATCTTCCAATATTCCATCCTTCTCATTGAAATATTCTGAACTATAAAGGTACTTTATTCTTGATCGAAATTTATCTTTTTTGACATACCTCGTATAAAATTAATCAAAATTGATATAAGATGGTTGTATTTAAGGTCTTTGGCCATGCAGAACTTTTTACAAAGGATAACTTTTTTTCAGATGGATGTGAGAGGTGGCATTCAGATTTTTGCGGATAAAGTTAGGTGATAACTTCGTTATTAATAATTGATTAATGCTCCGTCTCAAATATGCCCGGAACATTAATAAAAAAAAATAAAATATTTAAAAAATTCAAAAAATTCTTTTTTTTTCTAATTTTTTTGCTTATAACTTTAAAACGATTCATTTTGGAACAAAGTCGTATAGGAATAAAACAAAGGTAATTAAATTTTCTATCAGATGCGATTGGTTAAAAATCTCTTAATTAATCACCCTTGCTGCAAAATAGCAATAAATATAAAATAAGGGGGCAAAATAAGCCTGTTATTATTTAATTATTTTCCATCACTTAGGTTACACTTGGAACCTTCCTAATTCGCTTAGAAAATTTTTGTAATGTGCTAAAACCGTACACCAAATTTCATTAAAATTGACTTACTAGATTTTGAATAATAATTTTGCAATCTAAACTTTTTTTAAAAAATTAAAATTTTTTAAAATCTTTCACAACAAAAACTAGTGTATACAAAGATTGGTCAATTTTTTTACATATAAAGAAGCATTCCACCTATCTAATGCACTTTACAGAATTAAAATCGGATTGTTTAAGCAGCCTCAGCAATGTTTTAAAATTATAAACAATTTTTTGGCTTATAAACAAATTAGTCCTGTGGCCAGGAGGGGGTGCTGCGGGACCTTTATTTAGATGGACTTACCCAAGATTTTTATGTATTTTTTTACCCGTGGAACACGATTTTTTTGGGTAACAGTTGATCCGGATGTCAATAAAATTGTTTTAACAAACAACTTGAGGAATTACATAACATCGATTTTTCGCAAAATAAAACACTTTTTTATATTTCTTGGGTAAGTCTAAGCAAAAAATGTTCCTACAAGTTTTTTCGTAGGATGCATAGTTTTCGAGATAAACGCAGTGGAACTTTCAAAAAATCGAAAAAGTGCAATTTTTGAACGCGAATAACTTTTGATTAAAAAATAAAATAGCAATTCTGCTGACAGAATTTGAAAGTATAAATCAAATTATACCGGTTTTAATTATTTGCATTGCTAAAAATTAATTTTTTATTATTAAACAAAGCTATTTGTTTATAAGCCAAAAAATTATTTATAAGTTTAAAACATTGCTGAGGCCCCTTAAATAATCCGATTTTAATTCTGTAAAGTGTATTAGATAGGTAAAGCGCCTCTTTATATGTAAAAAAATTAGACAACTTCTAAATGGTCTACTTTTTGTTCAGAAAGATTTTAAAAAATTTGAACTTTTTTAAAAACATTTAAATTGCAAATTTATTATGCAAAATCTATTAGGTCGATTTTAATGAAATTTGGTACACAGTTTAAGTATGTTACAAATAATTTCCTAAGCGAATTACTAAGGTTCTAAGTACCACCGAAGTGGTTAAAAACATTGAATAACAACAGGCATATTTTGCCCCCTTATTTTGTATTTATTGCTATATTGCAGAAAAGGTAATAAGTTAAGACATTTTTGACCAGTCGGATATCATACAAAATTCAATTATCTTTATTTTATTTCTCTACGACTTTGTTCCAAAACGAATCGTTTTAAAGTTATAAGCAAAGAAACAGAAAAAAATCGACGTTTTTCGAATTTTTAAATATTTTATTTTTTTTTATTAATGTTCCGGCCATATTTGAGAAGGAGCATAAGTAAATTATTATTAACGAAGTTATCACCTTACTTTATCTGCAAAAATTCGAATGCCACCTTTCACATCCAAAAATAGACGTTTTTTCACAGATCCTTACTGGTCTATAATAAAATAGTTATCATAATTGAAATAACTGAAAATAATGTTGTATATCCATAATTAAAAAAAATTCAACTTTTTTTTAATTAGAAAGATGAAGTGGCATATTAGAATATAGTTCTTAATTCCAAACAACTTTTCATTACAACAATTTTTAATATTTTGAATAATAAAGCTACTTTACTCTTGAGTAAAATTCATATTTTTTGACATAATATCTCGTATACGGCTTCAAAAAAATGAACTGATGGTTCTATTTTTAATTTAGACCATGCACAACTTTTCACATTGACGAACAGAACGTCTATATTCGTCTAATTTCCATTGATGTAATGTGACACAACGTCTATATACGTTGAATTTTTCCCTATTCTACTTTGCAAAATACATATAGTGTCACAACACTTGCTTATACATTTGACGCAGTGTCCGACAACGTGTTAATTGGACACACTGTACAAAACAATTATTGTTATTGTTTAAACAAATAATAAACAATTAGCGGCAAAATCTGTGAGTAGAACTTTTTACTTTAACATGTATATAAACTAACAAAAAAAGTTTTAGAAAAAGATAATCTTGTTTGAATTGCTCCGAAACAATGCATCTTTTCGTTCTATGTTGACTCTTCTAAAATGCTTCGTATAGATTGCTGAATAGAATTGGGCTTCTTATAACAGGCAATATGACGACTTATATACACATATAAGGATCTCGTAGAACAGTCGTATTATTTAAACGTAAATTAAAACATGGCAACATCGTCGGGCTTCGTATAATGCGTAATTCATATACACTGTGAACGCGTTTATACGAGTGGGCTTCGTAAGACTGTAGGAATAAGACAGTGCTACAATCCCCTTACCCCGTAAACCGCGGGCTTCCATTCATCGGCAGGTTGTAGCGGGCTTCCTATCATTTGTGAGCCATATATATATATATATATATATATGAGCAATATTTCTACTTTTCGGTGAATTTTGTGGGGAGGGTCCTCGGATTTTCTTCAAATTTTAGTATGTTATTGGACCTATTTAAAAAACGTTATCCTGAGACTTACAGACCCCTAGGGGCCTTAGAGCCCTAGATAGGGCCCGTCAAAGACCCAAAAAAGGTCGTTTTTGCCGTATATTTGACAGGCTGTATATCGGCTCCCATTTAACCGATTTTGACTTACCAAACGTCATTGTCTTTGTAATTTTAAGTAGTTTTTTCAGTGACAATTTCAAGGCTTTAGTCAATAACCCTGATTTTTGGGACCATTTTAAGTAACGCTAAAAATTTCAAAATATTACTATTTTCAAAAATTTGTCAAAAATCTAATTTTAATCCGATTTTCATTTTCTGAACGACAGTTTAAAGGTATTAAAAAGGTCTTTAAAATGATATTTCGTGAGTTAAAATCCGTTTAGTAGAAGTGGAGATAAAACAGATTGAAAATAGACATTTTTGTAAAAATGGGGTTTTTACGGATTTTCAAAGTGCTGACACGTTTTGGGGTATATATTAAATTGTACAAAAATTTTTTTACAGGCAGTTTTTTATATAAATAATAACGTTTCATTGGAGATTTTCTTGGCCCGAGCCTCTATCTACCTTATATAACCCTCTAAAAATGAGTATTTTGTTACTCAAATGAGACAACTTAACAAACAACTTACGGCTTATTTCTATCAATCAGATAGCCTGAAGACTTTATCTATCACAGATTATAAAAGTAGAGATTAAAACCTTTTATTTAAGGGGTCATACAAACTTCTAGGTAGCCTAGAAGTGCAGTTATGATATTTCAAAGTCTTAACTAAAATCAAAGTATCAATTCTGTGAACGCTACTTTTATAGACTAAGAGCCGCTATAGATGAAATTTGATAATTATTTTAAGCACGATAAAAGCCTAAAACTTAAATAGTAGAACCTAAAAGAAAAGCTATGAACACTCTGCCGTCACTTTTTAGAGGCACACACCTCGACAGTGGCGCATCAAACATTCTACTTATGGAGGGGATAAATAAATTAAAAGGTACCCTCCCTCACTCCCAGAATTATTTTTTTTTATTTTTTAAAGTTATACGTGATTCAAAAATAAGACTCAGTGTAATTTCAACCCGCCTCCCCTGTTTTCCTACCCCCACCATCAAAAAGTTCATTTCTCGTTTTTTATTTTTTTTTAGGTGGGATGTAATCAATTTTAAAATTTCAAAAAATTCACACGCATACTTGTGGCTTTTACAAAACATGCCTATTTTTTATAGACACGTAGGTTGAGTGACGTAACCTAAAAAAAATTATTTTTTTATTTTTATAAACTTTTAAACGAAAAACTTTTTTTTGGGGATGGCTGTTGGACTATTTTGTTTTAATCTTGTGTATTTTATCAAATGCTATATTTCTAATTTATTTCAGAAGTTTCCGTAAGGTTCTCCATCTTCAAAAATCCAAAAAATTGTTTTTCGAGGGGGTTTTTGGGGGTTTCAACGTATTTATCCAATTTTTAAATATTCTACAGGACACAGTTACTTCAATTAACATATAACCTATAAAAAAACATTAATTTAATCTATTTTGAAGTCTATAAAATAGGGAAAATCACCAAAAATCCCCTAAAAAACAGTTTTTTGGATTTTTTGGTGGTGGGGGAAGGGGGATGGGGGTGGTGTGTTAAAATTACACTGAGTTTTATTTCTTAATAACGTAGAACTTTAAAAATTAACAAAATTGAATTCTGGGTGTAAGGAAGGGTACCTTTTAATTTATTTATCCCGTTCATAAGTGGAAAGTTTGATGCGCCACTGTCGAGGTATGTGCTTCTAAAAAGTGACGGTATAGTGTTCATACGTTTTCTTTTAGGTTTTATTGTTTAAGTTATGGCCTCTTATCGTGCCTAAAATAGTTAACAAATTTCACCCAAAGCGGCACTTAGTCTATAAAAGTAGCGTTCACAGAATTGATACTTTAATTTTAGTTAGGACTTTGAAATATCATAACTGTACTTCTAGGCTACCTAGAAGTTTGTGTGAGCCCTCAAATAAAAGATTGTGATCTCTACTTTTCTAATCCGTAATAGTTAAAGTCTTCAGGCTCTCTGATTGATATAAATAGGCCGTAAGTTGTTTGTTAAGTCACCTCATTTGAGTAACAAAATACTCATTTTTAGAGGGTCATATAAGGTAGATAGAGGCCCGGGCCAAGAAAATCTCCAATACGAAGTTATTATTTATATAAAAAGTTACGTCTAAAAAAATTTTGGTACAATTTAATATATACCCCAAAACGTGTCAGCACTTTGAAAATCCATAAAAACGCGATTTTTACAAAAATGTCCATTTTCAATCTGTTGTATATCCGCTTCTACCGAACGGATTTTAACTCTTGAAATATTTTTTTAAAGACCTTTTTATTACGTTTAAACCGCCGACCAGAGAAAGAAAATCGGATTAAAATTAGATTTTTAACAAATTTTTGAAAATAGCAATTTTTTGAAATTTTTCGCGTTACTTAAAATGGTCCCAAAAATCAAGGTTATTAATTAGAGACTTGAAATTGTCACTGATAAAACTACTTAAAATTATAAAGAAAATAACGTTTGGTGAGTTAAAATCGGTTAACTGGGAGTCGATATACAGCCTGTCAAATATAGGCTAAAAACGACCTTTTTTGGGTCTTTGACGGACCCTATCTAGGGCTCTAAGGCCCCTAGGGGGCTGTAACTCTCAGGATGACGTTTTCTCAATAAGTCCAATAACATACTAAAATTTGAAGAAAATCCGAGGACCCTCCCCACAAAATTCACCGAAAAGTAGAAATATTGCTCATATATATATATATATATATATATATATATATATATATATATATATATATATATATATATATACATCCCGCTATCATTATGTCATCTTTTCATGTTGCAGTCATTTGGCATCACCAAGAAATACTATCATTTTCGAATTTTAATTCGTGTATGTTTGTTGAGCGCATTTTTTAACGCCCTGTATCGTTCTCAGTTTTCTAAAATTTTAATTTTAAAAATTTAAATTATATACAAAAAATTTTACACTTCATAACCATTTTGACTTCCACCACATAAAAATGTGTATTTCCCATCATTTTGCCGCTTTTGGACGTTGCCACGAGTTAAAAATACCGATCTTTTGAGGACAGGTAGAAAAGGTCTATTGTAAACTTAGAGGATGGAATATTTTGGTAAAATATTCCATCCTCTCAGATTATAAACTACATAAAAGGTAGGTTCTTTACCTGTTCAGCTGGATTACCAAGCAAGGGTCTAAATATTTTACGAGTTGAATTGTGTTTATTTGATTTCATCTGTTAAATTAAAATTTCTCATACCGACTTAAAATATTTGTTTGAAAAATTCATTTTATATTTTCGTTTAATTTACTTAGGGTTTTTGGTCAGAATTTTGAAGAAACGCTTGGTTTGACATAAAATTTGGGACACGTACCTATAGCTAATATGTTAAAGAAAAAAAGTGATATTGTGCCGATATGTGCTTTTGATCTGGAGGTGAGTTTCGTCGGTTATAGGGTATGAAAACAAATACGTTCAAATAAGTCCGGAATTGGATAAACTGACTAATTCTAAGCAACTTCTATTTTATAGCGTTTTTCACTAAGTCAATACTTTTAGAGATATTTGCGAGTGAATATGTTCATTTTTCAACAAAAAAAAACGTTTTTATACGGTTTTTCGCAAATAACTCAAAAAGTAGGTACTTTATTGAAAAAAAATTAGCAAATAGTAAATATAGCTTATAAAAAAGTGAAAAAATGGTATATGTGTCAGGTCTGTAGACCCAGTAGAAGCAGAGTTATTGCTAAGCTTTGTTTTAAAACCAAGAGGAGTAGGTAAACTAAATGGCAGATTCACACCCAAGAAAGTCACTAGAAATATCATCAGATAAATCTTCTTTTTTGGTTGATCATATCGGCCTTTGACGGTAATCTTGACTAAAAATCTAAAAATAAAAGGAAGAACGCAGAAAATACAAAAACTGCTGATAAAATAAATAAACTAACCTATGAAATGCCAATAGTGTCAAAATTTGATATGAGTAAAATTGCCTGAGGTTGTACCAATTACAAACAAGGTGTACGTCGCGGGAAATTTGAATGACTCCTCTTGTTTAAAAACAGACTATAGTGAAAAATAAGCTCTTATATCTCAAATTCCAAATCGAATATTTTAACGTGAAATAAAAAAAATGAAACACTTTTCTGGGAAAACTTATTACAACTTTCTTAAAGTGTTTAAGAAAACGTTTATTTTTATTTTTTTTTAAGTTTCCAGCAGCAAGAGTAAGCAGGTTACGCTCAAAATACAGTTGTTCCTTTTTTTTTGGTTAAAAATATTCTAAAAACTCCCTCTAATTAACAGCCCAAATGGAATTAATCGTTACCACTTCACAAGTAACTTTATGTATTGTTTGTGTTTGTAAGTTTCATCAGTTCAAAGTGCTTATTTGTGGAAAAATTTGGTTTTAAAGTAAATTTTTTTAAATCTTTAATTTTGAAAAAAAGACTTTTGTCAAAATAACTTAAAAATTATTAGTGATACCAAATATCTTAAAGAGTAAAAAATGTAGGTGTTGCTTTTTTAAATATTTGGAATTTTTTGATTTTCTGGAAGACAAAAATTGGTTAAGATATGGCTGTTCAAAATTTGCATATACATACTCGTGACTAGTGATTCGTTCGAAGCCTTTCAACAAAACCCCTTTCAAAAATAAGCATTTTGAACCAATGCAACTTACAGATCATATACAGGGTTTCCCCGAAAATAGTGCGTTCCTTAAAGGTATAGATAGAAAGCACAATGTAGAGCAAAAAAGTCTTATAACATTTTATTCTAAATTCAGCCGTTTGACCAAAAAACGAAAATACATTTTGATATGCAAATTGATACTCAATTAGTAAATAAACAAGGGGTCCCATTAGATTAAATTTCACAGTCACAGGTTCTTCTACGCCATGTTGCCAGGTCATATAAATTTATGAAAATAAAAATTTACTCTTATGGAGAACAACGTAATTTTTGTTGAAACGGTTAACTTTAGGAAAAAATGTTACAACACCTTTTTGTTCTAAATTGTGTATTATATCCACACCTTAAAGGAACGCACTATTTTCGGAGACACCCTGTATAAACAATACATTTATCTAAAGTAACGTGTGAAGCGGTAACAATTAATTTTCATGACTTTCTTTTGCCAAAAAAAAGGGAACGATTTTATTTTCAGCGTAACTTGCTTACTTTTCACGCTAGAAACTGTTTTAAAAACACCAAAAAAAATTTTTTTTAAACACTTTAAAAGAGTTATGATGAGTGTTTCCCGAAAAGTGCTTTATTTTTTTGGTTATTTTACGTTGAAATATTCGATTTGGTATTTGACGAATAAGAACCTATTTTTCATTAGCTGCAACCCTGCTTCTACTGGGTCTACAGACCTTATACTGACACTTTTTTTTCATAAACTATATTATTGCTAGGAATATTTTCTTCGATAAAATATGTACATACTTACTTTTTGAGTTATTTGCGAAAATCCGTCCAAAACGTGTTTTTCTATGAAAAATAAACATATTCACTCGCACATACCTCGAAAAGTATTGACCTAAAACTTTTATAGAACAAAATTTGCTTAGAATTAGAATTAGTCAGTTTATCCACTTCCGGACTTATTTTGCACGTATGTTTTTTCACCTCCAAGAAGGGGTGAAAGTCACATCCAGGACAAGAGAACATATCGGCATAATCTCACTTTTTTCTTTGGCATTTTAGCTACGTGTGTGCCAAATTTTATGTCAATCCAAGCGGTTCTTTAAAATCTGGAGGTTTTGCGATATTTTATCGTGAGTGAATGGAATAATAATTATTACAACGGCAATTATTGCCGTTGTCACTTTTAGATAAGAAGTCATTATCACAATGATATAGTCAGGTTAACTGAATTGTATAATTATTGTTTTTATCATTAAATGTGAAAACCTAGAATTATCCATGTCTGTCCGTCAATAAACACAACTCGTCTATTAGTAGGACAGAAAGAATGACAAATAAGGTGTCAAATGAAAGCCTATAACCAAAATATGATATTACATGTGAGAAGTTTGACCTCGGACTGCCTGTTCCAGAGTTGCAACCGAAAGTACTGTTTTAAATTCGTCGAAATAGTACAAACTATTGGTCAACACGACTAAGAAAGACCAGAACAAATACATACTTCCGGTTTCATGCCTGTCTGTTCGTCCATATCTGTAGGTGAACAAAATTCATCCGTCATATCAGCTGACAAAAAGTTACACGAAGGGTTCAAATATCGACTGCCGGTTCAACTTCCGGTCACTTTTTGTGAAAAATTAGAACTTACGATGTCCAATTGCTTGTTACAATTTTTTTTATAAGTGTTCTACTCTATCTATTCTGACTTTTCATTAACTTACTTAGATCACATATAATTTAATACAGTTTTGATGTCAGGGTCTTCAAAATTTATGTGGTGAGTTCCGGTATGTGATGAATGAAAAACGACTCCATAAGCAGAAGAAAAAAGTGTTCTCAAGACCTAAGACAATACATCGACTCACAAGAGCGTTGTGACAGTAGCAAAAATTCGAGTTGGGGTTCTAATTACTTTCTCATGCGGCTTACTCTCCTGACTTGGCCCCCTCCGATTATTAAGTGTTCCCAAATCTGAAGAAATGATGGGCGAGTCACAAAGTTTCACAAAAAAGCGAATATTTCGCGAAATGAACGTCAGATCGAAAAACTAAAAAATGCGTGTTCAATATTTTTCAAAAGTCTATCGAATGATACCAAAAACGAACCCCCACGGAAAGGGGTGAGGAGTAAATTAAAAATTTTAAATACGAACCCTGCGATATTTCGCGAAATGAACATCAGAGTGCCAGTGTGTGCTTTTTTTCTGGGGATGAGTACCACCCCCTTCTCGAGTGTGAAAAAATATAGGTCCAAATAAGTCCGTAAGTGGATAAACTAATTAAATTCCTTGTAACTTTTGTTTTTAGATGGTTTTTCGCAAATAAATCAAAAAGTAAGTATTTGATCGAAAAACTATTCCTAGCAAATATAAAGCTTATAAAACAATAAAAAAAAATGATGTATGTATGAAGTCTGGACACACAATAAAAACAGAGTTGGAGCTAATCAAAAGTTGGTTCTTATTCGTCAAATTCCAAATCGACTAGTTCAACGTAAAATGTCCAAAAAATAACGCACTTTTCGGGGAAAACCCGCCACAAATTTTTTAAAGAGTTTAAAAAAAGTTTTATTTTTGTTATATAAAAAGTATCTATTCTATCACCATCAGCATCAAAAGTAGACCGGGCAGTATCGTCGCCCCCGCTAGCGAAATTATTCCGATTCGATTTTTTTGCACAAACTTACTCAAAAAGAGGTCCTTATAACATATCCAAAGGGTGCCGGGCGGTGCATTGGTCGAAAAATTGTTTAAAAAATTTTTTTGAAACAAATTCACAAAAACAATTTTTTCATTTCGAACAATTTTTTTTAGATAACTTGTGTCATTCTGGGCAAAAAAGGTGTCTTGCCATTTTTGTTTAAAATTGATTGTTGTCGAGTTATATGCGATTAAAAATTTGAAAAATGCGAAAATGGCCATTTTTAAGTCTTAATAACTCGATGAAAAGTTATTATTATGAAATTAAAAGTGAGCAGATCAAGTTTCAAACCCTTGCTTCAAGGTCCTGAAGAGGTTTTTGTCATTATTTTATTACAAAGCTGTTATTTTTAATTATTAATAATTAGCGCTATAGTCCCGGATTTATCGTCGCCCCTGTTAGTGAAATTATTCCGATTCGATTTTTTTGCACAAACTTACTCAAAAAGAGGTCCTTATAACATATTCACAAGGTGCCGTGGTCGAAAAATTGTTTAAACAATTTTTTAAACAAATCCACAAAAATAATTTTTTCACTTTGAACAATTTTTTTTAGATAATTTTGGACATTCTGAACAAAAAAGGTCTCTTGTCAATTTTCTCTAAAATTGATTGTTGTCGAGTTATACGCGATTTAAAACCTGAAAAATGCGAAAATGGCCATATAACTCGACAAAAATCAATTTTAGAGAAAAATCTCCAGATACCTTTTTTGCTCAGAATAACCCAACTTATCTAAAAAATCGTTCGTGATGAAAAAATTATTTTTGTGAATTTGTTTAAAAAATTGTTTAAGGTGATACAGTAGCGATCAACAGGTAGCCAAAACGCGTTCCAAGATTGCGGCTGTAATTTTGAATATTTTTTCAAGATATTTGGCACACGTATCCGTAATATAATAAAGAATGGCGGTACAGAGCCCAATTTGAAAAATATATTAGGTAATATTTGAAAATTATTCTGTAATTAAATACAATATTAAAAAAACGAGCCTGTACCGCCATTAAGAAGAACAAAAAAATACACTTTCTTCAAATAAACTTTTTTATCCGATGCCTAGATTTTGTGTCATTTTGGAACTACTAAAATGTTTTATTTCATTAGTCCAAAACAAAATTTAAATTTTTTAATTCGACAAAATATTTCCACGCACAGGCTGTGGTCTGTATTAATTCGAGAACCAAGAGAGACAGCTCATTAACCGCCTTTCATTTTTTCTTAGAAAATAAACGATCTCTACACAAAGTACTTATAGGATAATACGCCGCCGTTATGAAATGATTGTAGGATGTTAAAATGACGAAGGATGTTTTACCCGGAAATCCGAATTTTATATACTTTTGTTATATTTAATACCCTAATAGCACACGACGTCCTTTGGACGTCCAAAATAGGTCAATTTTTGGTCCTAACGTCCATGGACCATAAACGGACGTCCTTTGGACGTCCGACGCTGGACGTACTTCGGGTGTACTAAATATGTACGTCCTTTGGACGTCCGGCGTTGGACGTCCGGCGTTGGACGTCCTTCAGGTGGACTAAATATGTACGTCCTTTGGACGTCCGGCGTTGGACGTCCTTCGGGTGGACTAAATATGTACGTCCTTCGGACGTCCGGTGTTGGACGTCCTTCGGGTGGAATAAATATGAACGTCCTTTGGACGTCCGTACTCGGACGAAATACGGACCTTTTCCAATCGTCCATATTGGACATATTCTACCAATAAGGGGATTAAACAGCAAAATTATATAATAAAATATTAACTTAATTATGTTAATAAAATAGTTTAAATGGAAAAGATTATAAATCATATTTAATTCAAAACTGTATATGTAGTTTAATATCTAATACATGTTTTTGTTTTTATGTAAAGTGTGAAAATCTGATCGGTAAATTATTCGTTATGTCCACTCTACATCAACAATAAATTGAACAAGAAATTGACTAAGTTATTCAAGGCCAAATTTGACGAGTACAAAATGTATGATTTGTAAAAGAAAATGAAGGAATTTGATGAAATAGAACAATTGGATATGTTTTATTTTGTCAAATTTCTTTATTTTCTGTTTATTCACGGCAAAATTGGAAGTAGAATTGTGTTTTGTATAAGCCAAATTTGACCTTGAATAACTTGTCGTCAATTTCTTGTTCAATTATTGTTGATGTAAAGTGGACTTTATAATGTTTTATTATTCCCGTTACCAAGATGATAGAAGTTTGGTGGTTAATTCTAATAAGCAAAAATATAATTTTTATCAATGTATCCTTACTACAGATGAATATTGAGAGCATCTTTTTGAAGTTGAGCGTACGTGTGCCCAAAATAGGTCCAGTTTTAGTCCTAATGCGGATGGACTATAAATGAACGTCCTTCGGACGTCCGACGTTGGACGTACTTACGTGTTGAATAAATATGAACGTCCTTTGGACGTCCGTGCTCGGACGTCCGTTGGACATTGACATCGATCCGTGAGCGTCATCTGCAAAGAAGAAAATCACAAGCCAGGACAACCAATCCAAATAGTGAGTGTTTCAAACTTTTGTGTTGTGTTGTCAAAAGTTTATTTAATTATTTATGTTTTTCCTTACATACTTACATATTTTTTCAAGCTTTTTGGTATATTTTTCATATTTTTTACTATATTTCAATAAAAAAATTCTTCGCAGTTTTATCCTAATCAACATCATCATCATTCTATCCAAAAAGGCAAATCGCCAAAATCGCAATTTTATCATAATATGATATGTATATTTGCATTTTACCACATTTTTTCGATGTTTTGAAACATTTTTGTATATCTTTTGTGTATCTATCTATATTTTGTATATCACCCCTCCTCGGGGTGAAACTCACCCCCCAAATTCACATACTAATTTGTAAGTACACATACTTTGTAAGTATGGAATAAAGGTTGCTTAATATTAATCAGTTTATCGAAGTCCGGACTTATTTTGAACGTTTTTCACCCCAGAGAAAGAGTGAAACTCACCCCAGGGCAATAGCACACATTGGCACAATATCACTTTTTTTCTTTGGCATGTTAGCTATGCGTATGCCAAATTTCATGTCAATCCTTTAAAATTTACAGCAAAAACCATCAAAGAATGTAGTAATACTTGTTTTCATGAAGTCGGTGATAGAGTTTGACAAATCTTTATGGTTGTTAAATATCTTTTAATTTGTGTATTCGATTTTTAAAGGTAGGTACTATATACGTCCATTTGGCACAATAAAAAATAACCTTCGACCGGTACATATTGCTTGTATCGATGCTCGGTGCATTGTTCAGTCATAAATTTTACCTGTCCCTATAGCGTCGGCCGTCGGGTCCTATTGTAAATTATTATAATAATAGTCCGTCTCGGTATTTTATTATTTCTGTCATAAGTATCTCTGTGGAAATGCAAATGCTGCTTGTAACATCCCAAAAACCAGCTCTACTATTAATTGTACTCGTATAAATAAGTGTATAATATGTACCTACCTACTTATTTATTGTATTCATTTATAGACCTGGATCCCGCGTAATAAAAATAGTTGATTAACAGCAAGCTGAAAATTTGTTAATAGCTTCACGGTGTCTAGTCGGACAAACTTTGATGTACGGGAATACTGGAACCGGGGAAGTTTTAATTGTGGAACAGGTTAAAAACTTGGAACATCAGACTACCGAAAACGTTCCATGTATTTTGTCGGACAGAACTTCCAATTGATTTGTTACCATTTCATTAAACTCTTATGCAAAAATCAGACTGCGTACCAGTCTACTTTTATTCTCTTAATATTTTTACTTAAAAAAAGTGTACTACAATCATCTCGCTAAACTTAATATAACTGTTTTCGAGATAAACCCATTTTAAATCTGCGATATAACATAATTTTTTGCATAATATTGTAGTTAAATCCGAAAAATCAACTTAAAACCATAATAATAATTGTGCCAATTCTCATTTATGTCATTTATATTTTTGGAGATTTTTATGGTTTATAAGTTATTTTTCGAGTTTAGCGAGACGAATGTAGTATATATTTTTTAAGTAATAATATTAAGAGAATAAAAGTTTTGATTCGAAAAGTATATGTAATGTAGAGTTCCCTCAGCGATGTGATATAATATTATTACAGTATAGCTCCCCGTGCATGACAAGCTTATGGAGGTAGCCCATATAGCCTAGGCTATAATATTATTAAAAAAATCACTTAGATGGGACAATGGCTTTAGGAAATTCGAGACATCAAAAATGGCCCATTTTTAAGGTGGTGCGTTAATTCTTTGGAGAAATGTAATTATAATTTAATGTAAATAATCTAATATCCAATAATTGAAAATTAATATAAGATGTAATATAAGTTCCTTAAAAAATATATTTTTTATTTCCCACAATACATTCTCCACAGGTATAAATATCGTCTCTAGACGTCCACCGAACGTCCTCCCAGGACGTTAGATGGATGATCGGCAGCAATACATTGGACCAAACTGGGACGTCCTATGAAGGCCCAATTGACGTCCACCGAACGTCCCTTCGGACGTTAGGTGGACCTCCATTGGGCGTTTGGCAACGTGGAATTTGGACCAAAATTGGACGTCCTGTTAAGGTCCAATTCACGTCCCCTAAGACGTCCGATTAAGATCCAATTTACTCCGATTAAGGTCCAATTTACGTCCAATTAAGGTCCCATTTACGTCCGATTAAGGTCCAATTTACGTCCGATTAAAGTCCAATTTACGTCCGATTAAGGTTCAATTTACGTCCGATTAAGGTCCAATTTACGTCCGATTAAGGTTCAATTTACGTCCGATTAAGGTCCAATTTACGTCCGATTAGGGTCCAATTTACGTCCCCTAGGACGTCCGATTAAGGTCCAATATACGTCCGATTAAGATCCAATATATGTCCCCTCGGACATTAGATGGACGTCCAATGGACGTTCGGTAGCGCGACATTTGGACCAAAATAGGACGTATAAAGGACGTTCCTCGGACGAAAACGGACGTCCAATGGACGTCCCTAAAGTCCGTGAAGGACGTCCATTGGACGTCCTTGTGCTATTAGGGTAGGTACCTACCTATAATTCTGGTGATTTTTTAAATCCTCTATTGTTAAGAGAATTTACACCTTTAGCCAAAGTTTTACGATTTTCTAACGGAAATTAACAAGTTATTTTAAATACGCACCAATTATCGATGTTGAAAGGAGTTTTTTAAGTTATAAAAATATTTTGTCTGATCAAAGACTATGTTTCCTCGTAAAGAATTTGGAAAAACACATTGTAGTGAATTATAATCGAAGATATATTTATAGTGATATTGTTGTTTTATTTTAAATAGGTAACTATTGGTAGCAGTTTTTGTAAAAACTGTGAATAAATTGCATATATAAAAAATGATTTTATTTGAAAAATAATAAATAAGATTACTAAATAAGACAGAAAATTTGTGGTTTCCCGAAATGCGCATTTTTTGAATTTTTGTGCATATCTTGCGCATATTTCGTAATTTTTTACCGCATATATATGCGAATATTTCATCAAAATTGATCGCATATAAATCCGCTCCCTAGTCATTGTATTCTGTTGGCTGATTCCAATGATTTGAGCCGCCGTACGACACGTTGGGACTAATGGGAGTGAAGATACGTAACTAATACCTATCAAGAGGTTTACTCAAACTTCTTTTCTGTACTTATACCTACCACTCGGTATAAGTACAAAAAAGAAGTTTGTGTAAACCTTTGCACAACTGTGTAAATACTAAAGAAAAATCTAAAATATTAAAAAAAAATAGTGGAATCCGTTAATCTGTTCTCGAAAAAATTAGCTATGAAAATGAGCATAATTTTCTATATCCCTAACTTTTGACGAGCAGTTTAGCTTAAATGGGGAAAAGCGGTAAGCTTAGACCAAACACCAGTAGGAGGCATTCAATTAATTGAGGAAAAAAATTAAATGGATAACAATATTCATTTCAGTTATAGAAAAGGCATTGCCCCGCTAGAATGGTTGAAATCACAAGTAACAATTAATAGTCCTACAAAAAAGACAGGCGCTTGAAAGTGATAAGACCATTGAACAATAAGCCTGCGAACTGCCTTTTAAACACATTCTTAAAAATAATCCATAACACAATTAAAAAAAGGTTTGTTAAGAAATTCTTTTATAGACTTCAGAAATTCAACAACTTCTCCTGATTATGTTTAAAAAACGTACGGAATGCACTAAATGAAAAAAAGAAGAAAAAGATTTATCATACCGTTATACTCTAATATATTCTTACGTTGAATATTTGATGCTTCCCTGTAGAGTATAAAACGGACAGTTGTGTTTTTCCCGTGAGCTTCCTTGTTTAGTCTTCTTTGTCGTTCTATTCGTTAAATCCTATCCTCTCAAGTCACAGCGTCAGAAAGCAGTGGGTATATGCAGTGAACGGGAGGCCTATGTCGAGCAGTGAACGTTGGGGCCCTTTCGCGTTTATCATATGTAGAGAAGTCGCTTGTCAAAAACTGGACGTATGTAATCGTATTCTATTTGTTAAATACTCTCACCTAATATGTCATACCATGTGTGTTAATCCATTTTATTTCTACAATTTTAAAGTGTTATTACATGCCGTCATTTTCATTTGTCTACACCATCTTATTCTGCCAGTTAAATCCCATCATTTCAGACGTTGTACGTCACGATTGGACCAATAGAACCGTAGATACAAGACTAAGGCCCTTTTGACATGATGCTGTAATTGATTTTCATACGTCATTGTATTATATTAGTCAAATCCAGTTATTTTAGGTGCTGTACGCCACGATTGGACCAATAGGAGCGAAGATACGTAAATAAGGCCCTTTTGACATATTGCTGTATTTGATTTTTCTGGGTCATTGTATTCTGTTCATTAAACCCTACCATTTGAGCTGCTGTACGTCACAATTGGACCAATAGGACTAGATATACATAACTAGGGCCCTTTTGACTTGTTGCTGTATTTGATTTTTCTGTGTCATTGTATTTTATTTGTCAAGTCCTATTATTTGAGATGCCGTACGTCACGATTGGTCTTATAGGACCGAAGATACGCGACTAAGGCCCTTTTGACATGAGGTTGTATTTGATTTTTCTCTCATTGTATTCTGTTTGTCAAATCCTATCATTTGAGGTGCTATACATCACGATTGGACCAACAGGACCGAAGATACATAACTAAGGCCCTTTTGACATATTGCTTGTTTGATTTTTCTGTGTCATTGTCTTCTATGATGTCTAAGGCATATCTCTGATATGCCCTATTTTTAAATTGGACTTCGTAAGTCCTAGGTTTTCACCCACAAGCTTTTATTTGACACCTCATTTGTCATTCTACCAGGTATAATGGCGGAGGAGTTATATTGGCGGTCGTACGGACCGACAGAAAGAGTACCCAGCTCAAATATCTCACCTTTAGTACCATCCTTGGATTATAAGCTTTCATTTGACACCTCATTTATTATTATAGCTGGTATAATGATAGAGGAGTTACATTCGCGGTCGGACGGACCCACCGACAGACCGCCTAGGTCAAATATCTCACCTTTAGTACCATCCTTGTATTACCAGCTTACATTTGACACCTTATTTGTCATTCTACCTGGTATAATGACGGAGAAGTTATATTCGCGGTCGTACGGACCGACAGAAAGATTGTCTAGGCCAAATATCTCACTTTTAGTACCATCCTTGGATTATAAGCTTTCATTTGACACCTTATTTATCATTCTACTTGGTATAAAGACGCAGAAGTTATAGTCGCGGTCGTACGGACCGGCGGAAAGACAGCCTAGGTCAAATCGCTCACCTGTAGTACTATCATTGGATTATCAGCTTTCATTTGACACCTCATTTGTCATTCTACCTGGTATAACGACGGAGGAGTTATATGCGCGGTCGTACGGACCGACGGAAAGACAGCCTGGGTCAAATATCTCACCTTTAGTACCATCCTTGGAATATAAGCTTTCATTTGACACCTCATTTGTCATTCTACCTGGTATAATGACGGAGTAGTTATATTCGCGGTCGTACGGACCGACAGAAAGATTGCCTAGGCCAAATATCTCACCTTTAGTACCATCCTTGGATTATAAGCTTTCATTTGACACCTCATTTATCATTCTACCTGGTATAATGATTAAGGAGTTATACTCGCGGTCGGACGGACCGACGGACAGACCATGTAGGTCAAATATCTCACCTTTAGTACCATCCTTGGAATATCAGCCTTCATTTGACACCTCATTTCTCATTCTACATGGTATAATGACGGAGGAGTTATATTCCCGGTCGTACGGACCGTCGGAAAGACAGCCTAGGTCAAATATCTCACCTTTATTACCATCCTTGGAATATAAGCTTTCATTTGACACCTCATTTGTCATTCTACCTGGTATAATGATGGAGGAGTTATATTGGCGGTCGGAGGGACCGGCGCACAGATCGCCTAAGTTAAATATCTCACCTTTAGTACCATCCTTGTATTATAAGCTTTCTTTTGACACCTCATTTGTCATTCTACCTGGTATAATGACGGAGGAGTTATATTCGCGGTCGGAGGGACCGACGGAAAGACAGCCTAGGTCAAATATCTCACCTTTAGTACCATCCTAGGATTATCAGCTTTCATTTGACACCTCATTTGTCATTCTACCTGGTATAATGACGGATAAGTTATATTCGCGGTCGGAGGGACCGAGTCACAGACCGCCTAAGTCAAATATCTCACCTTTAGTACCATCCTTGTATTATAAGCTTTCTTTTGACACCTCATTTGTCATTCTACCTGGTATAATGACGGAGGAGTTATATTTGCGGTCGGAGGGACCGACGGAAAGACAGCCTAGGTCAAATATCTCACCGTTAGTACCATCCTTGGATTATATGCTTTCATTTGACACCTCATTTGTCATTCTACCTGGTATAATGATGGAGGAGTTATATTCGCGGTCGTAAAGACCGACGGACAGACCGCCAAGGTCAAATATCTCACCTTTAGTACCATCCTTGGATTATCAGCTTTCATTTGATACCTCATTTGTCATTCTAGCTGGTATATTGACGGAGGAGTTGTGGTTACAGACAGACGGACAGACGGACGTGGATAATACAAAGTTTTCACATTTTTTCAAAATTGGGTGAAAACAATAAAACATGATGCCAGACTGATTTCTTTATGAAAATAATATATACATTCTCAAATTGTCTATTTTTCGTTGTGAATAATATTGTATTCAACAGTGATGCCAAATTTCTGATGCCAAAATGATTGATAATGAAAGTGGGATATACGTTTTCATGTATATAACGGCAGCGACAAAACGGTAAAACACTGAACTAAATGTATATAATATTTTCACTGTACGATCATTTTGGACTCAAACATTTTATGGAATGAACTTATATAACTTAGTAAGAGGTAAACAAGGAAAGCTGATATATTAAAGTAACATCAAGGAATCAAATCTCTAACTACCGAGCTGATTAGACTTCTGGTAGCAAGTACAGGAATAAAGTTATTAAGGTAGTGTAAAGTGGCATCGATATACAGATGCCACTTTGCAAGACGATGCCAAATCGATGGTAAATGCATAATGTATCGATGCCAAATTGATAGTAGGATGTATATATATATATATATATATATATATATATATATATATATATATATATATATATATATATATATATATATATATATATATATATATATATATATATATATATATATATATATATATATATATATACATCCCGCTATCATTATGTCATCTTTTCATGTTGCAGTCATTTGGCATCACCAAGAAATACTATCATTTTCGAATTTTAATTCGTGTATGTTTGTTGAGCGCATTTTTTAACGCCCTGTATCGTTCTCAGTTTTCTAAAATTTTAATTTTAAAAATTTAAATTATATACAAAAATTTTTACACTTCATAACCATTTTGACTTCCACTACATAAAAATGTGTATTTCCCATCATTTTGCCGCTTTTCGACGTTGCCACGAGTTAAAAATACCGATCTTTTGAGGACAGGTAGAAAAGGTCTATTGTAAACTTAGAGGATGGAATATTTTGGTAAAATATTCCATCCTCTCAGATTATAAACTACATAAAAGGTAGGTTCTTTACCTGTTCAGCTGGATTACCAAGCAAGGGTCTAAATATTTTACGAGTTGAATTGTGTTTATTTGATTTCATCTGTTAAATTAAAATTTCTCATACCGACTTAAAATATTTGTTTGAAAAATTCATTTTATATTTTCGTTTAATTTACTTAGGGTTTTTGGTCAGAATTTTGAAGAAACGCTTGGTTTGACATAAAATTTGGGACACGTACCTATAGCTAATATGTTAAAGAAAAAAAGTGATATTGTGCCGATATGTGCTTTTGATCTGGAGGTGAGTTTCGTCGGTTATAGGGTATGAAAACAAATACGTTCAAATAAGTCCGGAATTGGATAAACTGACTAATTCTAAGCAACTTCTATTTTATAGCGTTTTTCACTAAGTCAATACTTTTAGAGATATTTGCGAGTGAATATGTTCATTTTTCAACAAAAAAAAAAAACGTTTTTATACGGTTTTTCGCAAATAACTCAAAAAGTAGGTACTTTATTGAAAAAAATTAGCAAATAGTAAATATAGCTTATAAAAAAGTGAAAAAATGGTATATGTGTCAGGTCTGTAGACCCAGTAGAAGCAGAGTTATTGCTAAGCTTTGTTTTAAAACCAAGAGGAGTAGGTAAACTAAATGGCAGATTCACACCCAAGAAAGTCACTAGAAATATCATCAGATAAATCTTCTTTTTTGGTTGATCATATCGGCCTTTGACGGTAATCTTGACTAAAAATCTAAAAATAAAAGGAAGAACGCAGAAAATACAAAAATTGCTGATAAAATAAATAAACTAACCTATGAAATGCCAATAGTGTCAAAATTTGATATGAGTAAAATTGCCTGAGGTTGTAACAATTACAAACAAGGTGTACGGCGCGGGAAATTTGAATGACTCCTCTTGTTTAAAAACAGACTATAGTGAAAAATAAGCTCTTATATCTCAAATTCCCAATCGAATATATTAACGTGAAATAAAAAAAATGAAACACTTTTCTGGGAAAACTTATTACAACTTTCTTAAAGTGTTTAAGAAAACGTTTATTTTTATTTTTTTTTAAGTTTCCAGCAGCAAGAGTAAGCAGGTTACGCTCAAAATACAGTTGTTCCTTTTTTTTGGTTAAAAATATTCTAAAAACTCCCTCTAATTAACAGCCCAAATGGAATTAATCGTTACCACTTCACAAGTAACTTTATGTATTGTTTGTGTTTGTAAGTTTCATCAGTTCAAAGTGCTTATTTGTGGAAAAATTTGGTTTTAAAGTAAATTTTTTTAAATCTTTAATTTTGAAAAAAAGACTTTTGTCAAAATAACTTAAAAATTATTAGTGATACCAAATATCTTAAAGAGTAAAAAATGTAGGTGTTGCTTTTTTAAATATTTGGAATTTTTTGATTTTCTGGAAGACAAAAATTGGTTAAGATATGGCTGTTCAAAATTTGCATATACATACTCGTGACTAGTGATTCGTTCGAGGCCTTTCAACAAAACCCCTTTCAAAAATAAGCATTTTGAACCAATGCAACTTACAGATCATATACAGGGTTTCCCCGAAAATAGTGCGTTCCTTAAAGGTATAGATAGAAAGCACAATGTAGAGCAAAAAAGTCTTATAACATTTTATTCTAAATTCAGCCGTTTGACCAAAAAACGAAAATACATTTTGATATGCAAATTGATACTCAATTAGTAAATAAACAAGGGGTCCCATTAGATTAAATTTCACAGTCACAGGTTCTTCTACGCCATGTTGCCAGGTCATATAAATTTATGAAAATAAAAATTTACTCTTATGGAGAACAACGTAATTTTTGTTGAAACGGTTAACTTTAGGAAAAAATGTTACAACACCTTTTTGTTCTAAATTGTGTATTATATCCACACCTTAAAGGAACGCACTATTTTCGGAGACACCCTGTATAAACAATACATTTATCTAAAGTAACGTGTGAAGCGGTAACAATTAATTTTCATGACTTTCTTTTGCCAAAAAAAAGGGAACGATTTTATTTTCAGCGTAACTTGCTTACTTTTCACGCTAGAAACTGTTTTAAAAACACCAAAAAAAATTTTTTTTAAACACTTTAAAAGAGTTATGATGAGTGTTTCCCGAAAAGTGCTTTATTTTTTTGGTTATTTTACGTTGAAATATTCGATTTGGTATTTGACGAATAAGAACCTATTTTTCATTAGCTGCAACCCTGCTTCTACTGGGTCTACAGACCTTATACTGACACCTCTTTTTCATAAGCCATATTATTGCTAGGAATATTTTCTTCGATAAAATATGTACATATTTACTTTTTGAGTTATTTGCGAAAATCCGTCCAAAACGTGTTTTTCTATGAAAAATAAACATATTCACTCGCACATACCTCGAAAAGTATTGACCTAAAACTTTTATAGAACAAAATTTGCTTAGAATTAGAATTAGTCAGTTTATCCACTTCCGGACTTATTTTGCACGTATGTTTTTTCACCTCCAAGAAGGGGTGAAAGTCACATCCAGGGCAAGAGAACATATCGGCATAATCTCACTTTTTTCTTTGGCATTTTAGCTACGTGTGTGCCAAATTTTATATCAATCCAAGCGGTTCTTTAAAATCTGGAGGTTTTGCGATATTTTATCGTGAGTGAATGGAATAATAATTATTACAACGGCAATTATTGCCGTTGTCACTTTTAGATAAGAAGTCATTATCACAATGATATAGTCAGGTTAACTGAATTGTATAATTATTGTTTTTATCATTAAATGTGAAAACCTAGAATTATCCATGTCTGTCCGTCAATAAACACAACTCGTCTATTAGTAGGACAGAAAGAATGACAAATAAGGTGTCAAATGAAAGCCTATAACCAAAATATGATATTACATGTGAGAAGTTTGACCTCGGACTGCCTGTTCCAGAGTTGCAACCGAAAGTACTGTTTTAAATTCGTCGAAATAGTACAAACTATTGGTCAACACGACTAAGAAAGACCAGAACAAATACATACTTCCGGTTTCATGCCTGTCTGTTCGTCCATATCTGTAGGTGAACAAAATTCATCCGTCATATCAGCTGACAAAAAGTTACACGAAGGGTTCAAATATCGACTGCCGGTTCAACTTCCGGTCACTTTTTGTGAAAAATTAGAACTTACGATGTCCAATTGCTTGTTACAATTTTTTTTATAAGTGTTCTACTCTATCTATTCTGACTTTTCATTAACTTACTTAGATCACATATAATTTAATACAGTTTTGATGTCAGGGTCTTCAAAATTTATGTGGTGAGTTCCGGTATGTGATGAATGAAAAACGACTCCATAGGCAGAAGAAAAAAGTGTTCTCAAGACCTAAGACAATACATCGACTCACAAGAGCGTTGTGACAGTAGCAAAAATTCGAGTTGGGGTTCTAATTACTTTCTCATGCGGCTTACTCTCCTGACTTGGCCCCCTCCGATTATTAAGTGTTCCCAAATCTGAAGAAATGATGGGCGAGTCACAAAGTTTCACAAAAAAGCGAATATTTCGCGAAATGAACGTCAGATCGAAAAACTAAAAAATGCGTGTTCAATATTTTTCAAAAGTCTATCTAATGATACCAAAAACGAACCCCCACGGAAAGGGGTGAGGAGTAAATTAAAAATTTTAAATACGAACCCTGCGATATTTCGCGAAATGAACATCAGATTGCCAGTGTGTGCTTTTTTTCTGGGGATGAGTACCACCCCCTTCTCGAGTGTGAAAAAATATAGGTCCAAATAAGTCCGTAAGTGGATAAACTAATTAAATTCCTTGTAACTTTTGTTTTTAGATGGTTTTTCGCAAATAAATCAAAAAGTAAGTATTTGATCGAAAAACTATTCCTAGCAAATATAAAGCTTATAAAACAGTAAAAAAAATGATGTATGTATGAAGTCTGGACACACAATAAAAACAGAGTTGGAGCTAATCAAAAGTTGGTTCTTATTCGTCAAATTCCAAATCGACTAGTTCAACGTAAAATGTCCAAAAAATAACGCACTTTTCGGGGAAAACCCGCCACAAATTTTTTAAAGAGTTTAAAAAAAGTTTTATTTTTGTTATATAAAAAGTATCTATTCTATCACCATCAGCATCAAAAGTAGACCGGGCAGTATCGTCGCCCCCGCTAGCGAAATTATTCCGATTCGATTTTTTTGCACAAACTTACTCAAAAAGAGGTCCTTATAACATATCCAAAGGGTGCCGGGCGGTGCATTGGTCGAAAAATTGTTTAAAAAATTTTTTTGAAACAAATTCACAAAAACAATTTTTTCATTTCGAACAATTTTTTTTAGATAACTTGTGTCATTCTGGGCAAAAAAGGTGTCTTGCCATTTTTGTTTAAAATTGATTGTTGTCGAGTTATATGCGATTAAAAGTTTGAAAAATGCGAAAATGGCCATTTTTAAGTCTTAATAACTCGATTAAAAGTTATTATTATGAAATTAAAAAGTGAGCAGATCAAGTTTCAAACCCTTGCTTCAAGGTCCTTAAGAGATTTTTGTCATTATTTTATTACAAAGCTGTTATTTTTAATTATTAATAATTAGCGCTATAGTCCCGGATTTATCGTCGCCCCTGTTAGTGAAATTATTCCGATTCGATTTTTTTGCACAAACTTACTCAAAAAGAGGTCCTTATAACATATTCACAAGGTGCCGTGGTCGAAAAATTGTTTAAACAATTTTTTAAACAAATCCACAAAAATAATTTTTTCACTTTGAACAATTTTTTTTTAGATAATTTTGGACATTCTGAACAAAAAAGGTCTCTTGTCAATTTTCTCAAAAATTGATTGTTGTTGAGTTATACGCGATTTAAAACCTGAAAAATGCGAAAATGGCCATATAACTCGACAAAAATCAATTTTAGAGAAAAATCTCAAGATACCTTTTTTGCTCAGAATAAGCCAACTTATCTAAAAAATCGTTCGTAATGAAAAAATTATTTTTGTGAATTTGTTTAAAAAATTGTTTAAGGTGATACAGTAGCGATCAACAGGTAGCCAAAACGCGTTCCAAGATTGCGGCTGTAATTTTGAATATTTTTTCAAGATATTTGGCACACGTATCCGTAATATAATAAAGAATGGCGGTACAGAGCCCAATTTGAAAAATATATTAGGTAATATTTGAAAATTATTCTGTAATTAAATACAATATTAAAAAAACGAGCCTGTACCGCCATTAAGAAGAACAAAAAAATACACTTTCTTCAAATAAACTTTTTTATCCGATGCCTAGATTTTGTGTCATTTTGGAACTACTAAAATGATTTATTTCATTAGTCCAAAACAAAATTTAAATTTTTTAATTCGACAAAATATTTCCACGCACAGGCTGTGGTCTGTATTAATTCGAGAACCAAGAGAGATAGCTCATTAACCGCCTTTCATTTTTTCTTAGAAAATAAACGATCTCTACACAAAGTACTTATAGGATAATACGCCGCCGTTATGAAATGATTGTAGGATGTTAAAATGACGAAGGATGTTTTACCCGGAAATCCGAATTTTATATACTTTTGTTATATTTAATACCCTAATAGCACACGACGTCCTTTGGACGTCCAAAATAGGTCAATTTTTGGTCCTAACGTCCATGGACCATAAACGGACGTCCTTTGGACGTCCGACGCTGGACGTACTTCGGGTGTACTAAATATGTACGTCCTTTGGACGTCCGGCGTTGGACGTCCGGCGTTGGACGTCCTTCAGGTGGACTAAATATGTACGTCCTTTGGACGTCCGGCGTTGGACGTCCTTCGGGTGGACTAAATATGTACGTCCTTCGGACGTCCGGTGTTGGACGTCCTTCGGGTGGAATAAATATGAACGTCCTTTGGACGTCCGTACTCGGACGAAATACGGACCTTTTCCAATCGTCCATATTGGACATATTCTACCAATAAGGGGATTAAACAGCAAAATTATTTAATAAAATATTAACTTAATTATGTTAATAAAATAGTTTAAATGGAAAAGATTATAAATCATATTTAATTCAAAACTGTATATGTAGTTTAATATCTAATACATGTTTTTGTTTTTATGTAAAGTGTGAAAATCTGATCGGTAAATTATTCGTTATGTCCACTCTACATCAACAATAAATTGAACAAGAAATTGACTAAGTTATTCAAGGCCAAATTTGACGAGTACAAAATGTATGATTTGTAAAAGAAAATGAAGGAATTTGATGAAATAGAACAATTGGATATGTTTTATTTTGTCAAATTTCTTTATTTTCTGTTTATTCACGGCAAAATTGGAAGTAGAATTGTGTTTTGTATAAGCCAAATTTGACCTTGAATAACTTGTCGTCAATTTCTTGTTCAATTATTGTTGATGTAAAGTGGACTTTATAATGTTTTATTATTCCCGTTACCAAGATGATAGAAGTTTGGTGGTTAATTCTAATAAGCAAAAATATAATTTTTATCAATGTATCCTTACTACAGATGAATATTGAGAGCATCTTTTTGAAGTTGAGCGTACGTGTGCCCAAAATAGGTCCAGTTTTAGTCCTAATGCGGATGGACTATAAATGAACGTCCTTCGGACGTCCGACGTTGGACGTACTTACGTGTTGAATAAATATGAACGTCCTTTGGACGTCCATTGGACGTCCGTGCTCGGACGTCCGTTGGACATTGACATCGATCCGTGAGCGTCATCTGCAAAGAAGAAAATCACAAGCCAGGACAACCAATCCAAATAGTGAGTGTTTCAAACTTTTGTGTTGTGTTGTCAAAAGTTTATTTAATTATTTATGTTTTTCCTTACATACTTACATATTTTTTCAAGCTTTTTGGTATATTTTTCATATTTTTTACTATATTTCGATAAAAAAATTCTTCGCAGTTTTATCCTAATCAACATCATCATCATTCTATCCAAAAAGGCAAATCGCCAAAATCGCAATTTTATCATAATATGATATGTATATTTGCATTTTACCACATTTTTTCGATGTTTTGAAACATTTTTGTATATCTTTTGTGTATCTATCTATATTTTGTATATCACCCCTCCTCGGGGTGAAACTCACCCCCCAAATTCACATACTAATTTGTAAGTACACATACTTTGTAAGTATGGAATAAAGGTTGCTTAATATTAATCAGTTTATCGAAGTCCGGACTTATTTTGAACGTTTTTCACCCCAGAGAAAGAGTGAAACTCACCCCAGGGCAATAGCACACATTGGCACAATATCACTTTTTTTCTTTGGCATGTTAGCTATGCGTATGCCAAATTTCATGTCAATCCTTTAAAATTTACAGCAAAAACCATCAAAGAATGTAGTAATACTTGTTTTCATGAAGTCGGTGATAGAGTTTGACAAATCTTTATGGTTGTTAAATATCTTTTAATTTGTGTATTCGATTTTTAAAGGTAGGTACTATATACGTCCATTTGGCACAATAAAAAATAACCTTCGACCGGTACATATTGCTTGTATCGATGCTCGGTGCATTGTTCAGTCATAAATTTTACCTGTCCCTATAGCGTCGGCCGTCGGGTCCTATTGTAAATTATTATAATAATAGTCCGTCTCGGTATTTTATTATTTCTGTCATAAGTATCTCTGTGGAAATGCAAATGCTGCTTGTAACATCCCAAAAACCAGCTCTACTATTAATTGTACTCGTATAAATAAGTGTATAATATGTACCTACCTACTTATTTATTGTATTCATTTATAGACCTGGATCCCGCGTAATAAAAAAAGTTGATTAACAGCAAGCTGAAAATTTGTTAATAGCTTCACGGTGTCTAGTCGGACAAACTTTGATGTACGGGAATACTGGAACCGGGGAAGTTTTAATTGTGGAACAGGTTAAAAACTTGGAACATCAGACTACCGAAAACGTTCCATGTATTTTGTCGGACAGAACTTCCAATTGATTTGTTACCATTTCATTAAACTCTTATGCAAAAATCAGACTGCGTACCAGTCTACTTTTATTCTCTTAATATTTTTACTTAAAAAAAGTGTACTACAATCATCTCGCTAAACTTAATATAACTGTTTTCGAGATAAACCCATTTTAAATCTGCGATATAACATAATTTTTTGCATAATATTGTAGTTAAATCCGAAAAATCAACTTAAAACCATAATAATAATTGTGCCAATTCTCATTTATGTCATTTATATTTTTGGAGATTTTTATGGTTTATAAGTTATTTTTCGAGTTTAGCGAGACGAATGTAGTATATATTTTTTAAGTAATAATATTAAGAGAATAAAAGTTTTGATTCGAAAAGTATATGTAATGTAGAGTTCCCTCAGCGATGTGATATAATATTATTACAGTATAGCTCCCCGTGCATGACAAGCTTATGGAGGTAGCCCATATAGCCTAGGCTATAATATTATTAAAAAAATCACTTAGATGGGACAATGGCTTTAGGAAATTCGAGACATCAAAAATGGCCCATTTTTAAGGTGGTGCGTTAATTTCTTGGAGAAATGTAATTATAATTTAATGTAAATAATCTAATATCCAATAATTGTAAATTAATATAAGATGTAATATAAGTTCCTTAAAAAATATATTTTTTATTTCCCACAATACATTCTCCACAGGTATAAATATCGTCTCTAGACGTCCACCGAACGTCCTCCCAGGACGTTAGATGGATGATCGGCAGCAATACATTGGACCAAACTGGGACGTCCTATGAAGGCCCAATTGACGTCCACCGAACGTCCCTTCGGACGTTAGGTGGACCTCCATTGGGCGTTTGGCAACGTGGAATTTGGACCAAAATTGGACGTCCTGTTAAGGTCCAATTCACGTCCCCTAAGACGTCCGATTAAGATCCAATTTACTCCGATTAAGGTCCAATTTACGTCCAATTAAGGTCCCATTTACGTCCGATTAAGGTCCAATTTACGTCCGATTAAAGTCCAATTTACGTCCGATTAAGGTTCAATTTACGTCCGATTAAGGTCCAATTTACGTCCGATTAAGGTTCAATTTACGTCCGATTAAGGTCCAATTTACGTCCGATTAGGGTCCAATTTACGTCCCCTAGGACGTCCGATTAAGGTCCAATTTACGTCCGATTAAAATCCAATATATGTCCCCTCGGACATTAGATGGACATCCAATGGACGTTCGGTAGCGCGACATTTGGACCAAAATAGGACGTATAAAGGACGCTCCTCGGACGAAAACGGACGTCCAATGGACGTCCCTAAAGTCCGTGAAGGACGTCCATTGGACGTCCTTGTGCTATTAGGGTAGGTACCTACCTATAATTCTGGTGATTTTTTAAATCCTCTATTGTTAAGAGAATTAACACCTTTAGCCAAAGTTTTACGATTTTCTAACGGAAATTAACAAGTTATTTTAAATACGCACCAATTATCGATGTTGAAAGGAGTTTTTCAAGTTATAAAAATATTTTGTCTGATCAAAGAATATGTTTCCTCGTAAAGAATTTGGAAAAACACATTGTAGTGAATTATAATCGAAGATATATTTATAGTGATATTGTTGTTTTATTTTAAATAGGTAACTATTGGTAGCAGTTTTTGTAAAAACTGTGAATAAATTGCATATATAAAAAATGATTTTATTTGAAAAATAATAAATAAGATTACTAAATAAGACAGAAAATTTGTGGTTTCCCGAAATGCGCATTTTTTGAATTTTTGTGCATATCTTGCGCATATTTCGTAATTTTTTACCGCATATATATGCGAATATTTCATCAAAATTGATCGCATATAAATCCGCTCCCTAGTCATTGTATTCTGTTGGCTGATTCCAATGATTTGAGCCGCCGTACGACACGTTGGGACCAATGGGAGTGAAGATACGTAACTAATACCTATCAAGAGGTTTACTCAAACTTCTTTTCTGTACTTATACCTACCACTCGGTATAAGTACAAAAAAGAAGTTTGTGTAAACCTTTGCACAACTGTGTAAATACTAAAGAAAAATCTAAAATATTAAAAAAAAATAGTGGAATCCGTTAATCTGTTCTCGAAAAAATTAGCTATGAAAATGAGCATAATTTTCTATATCCCTAACTTTTGACGAGCAGTTTAGCTTAAATGGGGAAAAGCGGTAAGCTTAGACCAAACACCAGTAGGAGGCATTCAATTAATTGAGGAAAAAAATTAAATGGATAACAATATTCATTTCAGTTATAGAAAAGGCATTGCCCCGCTAGAATGGTTGAAATCACAAGTAACAATTAATAGTCCTACAAAAAAGACAGGCGCTTGAAAGTGATAAGACCATTGAACAATAAGCCTGCGAACTGCCTTTTAAACACATTCTTAAAAATAATCCATAACACAATTAAAAAAAGGTTTGTTAAGAAATTCTTTTATAGACTTCAGAAATTCAACAACTTCTCCTGATTATGTTTAAAAAACGTACGGAATGCACTAAATGAAAAAAAGAAGAAAAAGATTTATCATACCGTTATACTCTAATATATTCTTACGTTGAATATTTGATGCTTCCCTGTAGAGTATAAAACGGACAGTTGTGTTTTTCCCGTGAGCTGCCTTGTTTAGTCTTCTGTGTCGTTCTATTCGTTAAATCCTATCCTCTCAAGTCACAGCGTCAGAAAGCAGTGGGTATATGCAGTGAACGGGAGGCCTATGTCGAGCAGTGAACGTTGGGGCCCTTTCGCGTTTATCATATGTAGAGAAGTCGCTTGTCAAAAACTGGACGTATGTAATCGTATTCTATTTGTTAAATACTCTCACCTAATATGTCATACCATGTGTGTTAATCCATTTTATTTCTACAATTTTAAAGTGTTATTACATGCCGTCATTTTCATTTGTCTACACCATCTTATTCTGCCAGTTAAATCCCATCATTTCAGACGCTGTACGTCACGATTGAACCAATAGAACCGTAGATACAAGACTAAGGCCCTTTTGACATGATGCTGTAATTGATTTTCATACGTCATTGTATTATATTAGTCAAATCCAGTTATTTTAGGTTCTGTACGCCACGATTGGACCAATAGGAGCGAAGATACGTAAATAAGGCCCTTTTGACATATTGCTGTATTTGATTTTTCTGTGTCATTGTATTCTGTTCATTAAACCCTACCATTTGAGCTGCTGTACGTCACAATTGGACCAATAGGACTAGATATACATAACTAGGGCCCTTTTGACTTGTTGCTGTATTTGATTTTTCTGTGTCATTGTATTTTATTTGTCAAGTCCTATTATTTGAGATGCCGTACGTCACGATTGGTCTTATAGGACCGAAGATACGCGACTAAGGCCCTTTTGACATGAGGTTGTATTTGATTTTTCTCTCATTGTATTCTGTTTGTCAAATCCTATCATTTGAGGTGCTATACATCACGATTGGACCAACAGGACCGAAGATACATAACTAAGGCCCTTTTGAAATATTGCTTGTTTGATTTTTCTGTGTCATTGTCTTCTATGATGTCTAAGGCATATCTCTGATATGCCCTATTTTTAAATTGGACTTCGTAAGTCCTAGGTTTTCACCCACAAGCTTTTATTTGACACCTCATTTGTCATTCTACCCGGTATAATGGCGGAGGAGTTATATTGGCGGTCGTACGGACCGACAGAAAGAGTACCCAGCTCAAATATCTCACCTTTAGTACCATCCTTGGATTATAAGCTTTCATTTGACACCTCATTTATTATTATAGCTGGTATAATGATAGAGGAGTTACATTCGCGGTCGGACGGACCCACCGACAGACCGCCTAGGTCAAATATCTCACCTTTAGTACCATCCTTGTATTACCAGCTTACATTTGACACCTTATTTGTCATTCTACCTGGTATAATGACGGAGAAGTTATATTCGCGGTCGTACGGACCGACAGAAAGATTGTCTAGGCCAAATATCTCACTTTTAGTACCATCCTTGGATTATAAGCTTTCATTTGACACCTTATTTATCATTCTACTTGGTATAAAGACGCAGAAGTTATAGTCGCGGTCGTACGGACCGGCGGAAAGACAGCTTAGGTCAAATCGCTCACCTGTAGTACCATCATTGGATTATCAGCTTTCATTTGACACCTCATTTGTCATTCTACTTGGTATAAAGAGGCAGAAGTTATAGTCGCGGTCGTACGGACCGGCGGAAAGACAGCCTAGGTCAAATCGCTCACCTGTAGTACTATCATTGGATTATCAGCTTTCATTTGACACCTCATTTGTCATTCTACCTGGTATAACGACGGAGGGGTTATATGCGCGGTCGTACGGACCGACGGAAAGACAGCCTGGGTCAAATATCTCACCTTTAGTACCATCCTTGGAATATAAGCTTTCATTTGACACCTCATTTGTCATTCTACCTGGTATAATGACGGAGAAGTTATATTCGCGGTCGTACGGACCGACAGAAAGATTGCCTAGGCCAAATATCTCACCTTTAGTACCATCCTTGGATTATAAGCTTTCATTTGACACCTCATTTATCATTCTACCTGGTATAATGATTGAGGAGTTATACTCGCGGTCGGACGGACCGACGGACAGACCATGTAGGTCAAATATCTCACCTTTAGTACCATCCTTGGAATATCAGCCTTCATTTGACACCTCATTTCTCATTCTACATGGTATAATGACGGAGGAGTTATATTCCCGGTCGTACGGACCATCGGAAAGACAGCTTAGGTCAAATCGCTCACCTGTAGTACCATCATTGGATTATCAGCTTTCATTTGACACCTCATTTGTCATTCTACTTGGTATAAAGACGCAGAAGTTATAGTCGCGGTCGTACGGACCGGCGGAAAGACAGCCTAGGTCCAATCGCTCACCTGTAGTACTATCATGGACGGACCGACGGACAGACCATGTAGGTCAAATATCTCACCTTTAGTACCATCCTTGTATTATAAGCTTTCTTTTGACACCTCATTTGTCATTCTACCTGGTATAATGACGGAGGAGTTATATTCGCGGTCGGAGGGACCGACGGAAAGACAGCCTAGGTCAAATATCTCACCTTTAGTACCATCCTAGGATTATCAGCTTTCATTTGACACCTCATTTGTCATTCTACCTGGTATAATGACGGATAAGTTATATTCGCGGTCGGAGGGACCGAGTCACAGACCGCCTAAGTCAAATATCTCACCTTTAGTACCATCCTTGTATTATAAGCTTTCTTTTGACACCTCATTTGTCATTCTACCTGGTATAATGACGGAGGAGGTATATTCGCGGTCGGAGGGACCGACGGAAAGACAGCCTAGGTCAAATATCTCACCTTTAGTACCATCCTAGGATTATCAGCTTTCATTTGACACCTCATTTCTCATTCTACCTGGTATAATGACAAAGAAGTTATATTCGCGGTCGTACGGACCGACGGAAAGACAGCCTAGGTCAAATATCTCACCTCTATTACCATCCTTGGATTATAAGCTTCCTTTTGACACCTCATTTGTCATTCTACCTGGTATAATGACGGAGGAGTTATATTTGCGGTCGGAGGGACCGACGGAAAGACAGCCTAGGTCAAATATCTCACCGTTAGTACCATCCTTGGATTATATGCTTTCATTTGACACCTCATTTGTCATTCTACCTGGTATAATGATGGAGGAGTTATATTCGCGGTCGTAAAGACCGACGGACAGACCGCCAAGGTCAAATATCTCACCTTTAGTACCATCCTTGGATTATCAGCTTTCATTTGATACCTCATTTGTCATTCTAGCTGGTATATTGACGGAGGAGTTGTGGTTACAGACAGACGGACAGACGGACGTGGATAATACAAAGTTTTCACATTTTTTCAAAATTGGGTGAAAACAATAAAACATGATGCCAGACTGATTTCTTTATGAAAATAATATATACATTCTCAAATTGTCTATTTTTCGTTGTGAATAATATTGTATTCAACAGTGATGCCAAATTTCTGATGCCAAAATGATTGATAATGAAAGTGGGATATACGTTTTCATGTATATAACGGCAGCGACAAAACGGTAAAACACTGAACTAAATGTATATAATATTTTCACTGTACGATCATTTTGGACTCAAACATTTTATGGAATAAACTTATATAACTTAGTAAGAGGTAAACAAGGAAAGCTGATATATTAAAATAACATCAAGGAATCAAATCTCTAACTACCGAGCTGATTAGACTTCTGGTAGCAAGTACAGGAATAAAGTTATTAAGGTAGTGTAAAGTGGCATCGATATACAGATGCCACTTTGCAAGACGATGCCAAATCGATGGTAAATGCATAATGTATCGATGCCAAATTGATAGTAGGATGTATATATATATATATATATATATATATATATATATATATATATATATATATATATATATATATATATATATATATATATATATAATAGATTAACCAACATTATCTTTAAATAGATTAAACAATGTTGTACCATTATTCTAATCGATACATTTTACGTACCTCTAATCTTACAACATTATTTAATCTATTTAAGATGTTATATGTTTATTTGCTTTAATTAAATTTTTCTCTAATTTCTCATTTTTCTAGTTGAATTTTTTTAATTTTTTATTTAACACTATTAATTTACACTTATTTTTTTACCTGTTTTCCAGGTTGTTTTTCTTTTCTTGTGTTTTATGCGTAATTTCTTCTCGTTTATTTTTCATAATCCTGTTAATAAGGGTTCCATTGTTGAATTATATTCCATTTGGGTAAAAGAATCATTTGTTGCTTCACCCATTTTTTCCATATCGCACTTTTCTGGATCACTCAAATCTTCTGTCTCACCCTGTTCTGGATCACCTACATCTTCTTCACTCACATCCGCGTAATCCCTTTCTTTTTGTTTCGCACTATCCATGCCACGCAAATCTGAAACATTGTCTCCATTACTTACACCCGCCTAATCCCTTTCATGTTTTTTCACACTCTCCATATCACGCAAATCTGAAACATTATCTCCATCACTTACACCCGCGTAATCCCTTTCATGTTTTTTCACACTCTCCATATCACACAAATCTGAAACATTGTCTCCATCACTTACACATCAGCATTGTCAAAATAACTGTCAAAGTTGATGTTGATATTTTGATCTGCTCCTGTAAAAGATAAAAGTTTTGGTGTTTTTTGGAAGATAAAGTAGTGGTTAATAATTAATTTAGTGTTTATAAACAAAAACATTTCAGTATATAGTGGTTTAAAACTTATTTCCCCCTAAATGGGGGATAAAAGTGAGTCAGGGACGTCTCTTTTGACGCGAGTGACTGCGGATAATGGTAATATTATTAGTAAAATGGAATGGAATGTGCAAGATGATGGACAAAATGCGAGACCGAACATTAAACAATTCAATTTGCTTTCAGATAAGTATAATCTTGATAATATTTGGGTTTACATTGAAAGGATTGGTGATGATCTTAATTTGGGAAAATTACATGCAATGACGATTGGGCACCTTATTTTTAAAAAATTAAAATTAACGAATGTTCGAGAAATTAAAAGTATAGGTAGGAACCGTGTAAAACTTTTGCTTACTTCTCGGTTAGAGGCAAATAACCTCGTCAATAACAGCTCACTTAAAGAACAAAATTTGAAAGCATATATTCCTAGTCATTTACTAGAAATAAAAGGTGTGGTGAAAGACGTTGACACTAGATATGATGTGAAATATCTCATGGATAACATCGAAACTCCTTCTAATGTTTTGAGTATATATAGGACTAAGCGTAGGGTACAAAAAGAAGATAAAATTGAATATGTGGACAAAAAAACTATAATTATAACTTTTGAAGGCAATATTTTACCGAATTATGTTGCCTTTAATAGAGTATATTTTTCTGTTGAACAGTTTTTTGGCCGAGTTGTTCAATGTTATAAGTGTTTAAAATTTGGGCATATTTTAGGGCAATGCCGAAGTACACAGGAACTATGTATACAGTGCGGTGAAATTAAAAATAAAGATCATCATTGCGAAAAAAGTATGTTTTGTATACATTGCAAAAATAACGAACATGTGACAATATCAAAAAAATGTCCATTTTATAAAAAACAAAAGAAAATTAAGAATATTATGATAGAACAAAAAACTACTTTTGTGGAAGCTAGATTAATATGTGAAAACTCCTTTTCAGCACTCATCAGTCCCAACTCTTTCTCTTGTTTAAATAATAATGAAAAATAATTTCCATCCCTACCAATTAATAATAATGATAAAAATCTTGGTCCGACTCGGCCAACTGTAGAAATTAATAGATCTCAATTTTTGACGCAATCAAACTCTAATATAAATAATTCAAATGAACACTCAGGAAAGAAAAGAAAAGCAAATTCACCTATTTTAGAATCAACATCTCATAAACCGATGTTCCCCTTCACTTTTGGACCGTCTCAACCTTTGCCAACTAATTCTTATACACCGAATAATAATATCGAAAATAAAACTGAACTAGCTAAATCTGTAGCAACATTTATAATAAACTTTTTAAAAAATATTCATACAGCAGAAGACATAAAAACCTTAGACAACAAAATAATTATTAAAGAACTAGAACAGTTCATAATTAATTCATAATGTCAATACAACATAATTTAAAAATAAGTCAGTGGAATTCCAGATCTGCTATATCAAACAAAGGTAGTTTAATGCATTATTTAAATAATAAAAGTATAGACATCCTCCTAATTAGTGAAACATGGTTCAAAAAAGATATTAGTTATCATTTTAAAAATTATAATTTGGTTAGAAAAGACAGAAATGATGGCTTCGGTGGTGTAGCTATTCTCATCCACAATTCAATTACTTTTAGTGAATTAAATTTAAACTCTAATTTTAATACGGAAATAGAAGTTTGTGGTGTAACAATTAAATATAAAACAAATGATCTGAATATTTTATCTATATATAGACCACCTAAAAGTAAAAGTTCAGTAAATGATTGGACAAACATCTTCTCGCAAGTTAATAATTCAGCAATTATAGGAGGAGATTTTAATGCTCACCATACTATTTGGGGATCTAGTGATAAAGACACAGTTGGAACACAGCTTATTAATACTGCAGATGATCTCAACCTTATCGTAATAAATAATGGCGAGCCTACTGTTCTTACTCGACCAGATCAAAATAGTTCAGCAATTGATGTAACTTTTGTTACTCCTGACATAGCTAATAAAATCCACTGGTACATACATTCTGACATACTAGGCTCTAATCATTTTATTATCAATATGGAAATATTAGATAGTACTACAACTGAAGAGTTTATACCCAGAAGTAAGTGGAACATTAGAAAAGCCAGTTGGACTCTATACACAACATCAGTTGAAATTTTTTTTAATAGTGTTTACGAAATGGACAGTACATCTGATAAATATAGCTTTCTGATAGATAGTATGAATCATGCTGCGCACATTTCAATCCCGCAATATAAAACTTTTAAAAATAAAATTCGTTGTTCCCCACCTTGGTGGAATACAGAATGTGATACAATTATTAAAGAAAGGCAAGAAGCACTGACAGAATATAAAAAAAATGCTAATTTTAATAATTATATAAAGTGTCAAGCTAGCATGGCTAAAACTAAGAAGAATCTAAAATTTATAGCTAAAAAGAGTTGGAAAGATTTTGTGTCTTCTCTAAACAAAAATACTCCAACCACAACGTTGTGGAAGCAAGCCAGAAAACTAAATAGAAAATCAATTCCAAATGCATACAATTTGGATAACACCTTAGAGGATGAAATCTTTGATAAAATTGCTCCGCCATCTGTTAAACCACTTAATACTCATAATTATATTCCAGATAAGCAAAGCCATTTTTACTAGAACCTTTTAATATTACAGAACTAGAATATGTTCTAAAAAATCGAAATAACATGAGTCCAGGATTTGATAATATTAAATATCCAATGATTCAACATCTCCCTAAAATTGCCAAACATCTAATGTTAGATATTTTTAATTGTGTAATCAGCAATAAATCAGTTATTGATCAATTTCACGATGTAATTGTTTTACCAATATTAAAACCAGGTAAAAACTCAAATTTGGCTCAGTCATATAGACCGATTTCTCTTATGTCCTGTATGTTGAAAACTCTAGAACGAATGATAAAACACAGGTTGGAATGGTGGGTAGGAAAAAATAAACTTCTTCCAGATTTTCAGTTTGGTTATAAAAAAGGATATGGTACTTTAGACGCACTTTCTACACTAGTAACAGATATTCAAAACACATTTTCCAACAACACCTATTTACCTACTATATGCTTAGACATTGAAAGTGCATATGACAATGTCAGTCTTGACATTTTAAGGGAAAAATTGATAAAACATTTTCATATACCGCCTCAGTTGGCTGAAGCCCTTTATAATTTTTATTCCTGCAGAAAGATATATCTAAGAACTAATAATAAAAAACTGATAGGCCCTAGATATAATAATTTAGGACTACCACAGGGATCAGTATTGAGTCCCCTTTTGTTTAATATGTATACTGCGGATTTGCATAAAGTCCCTACTGACATTTTTAAATTTCAAATAATACAATATGCTGATGATTTTCACCTGTATTCACAGGCCAAAACTTATGATAACTCGGTTCAAACCTTAGGACGAATTCAATGTTGTGTTAATTTATGGTTCGATCAAAACGGATTCGAAATAGCTCAAAATAAATCTACTGTCTGTATTTTCACTCGACATAATATCCCAAAAATACAGAATTTAAAACTTAATGGCTACGACTACGCATTTGCTTCTTCCATTAAGTATTTGGGAATGATTTTGGATCGTAAATTGACTTGGAAATTACATATTGACTTTATGATAAATCGATGTAATAAGGGTCTAAATTTTCTTAAATCAGTTTCAAGGATTTGGTGGGGAGCTGATGTTGAAACTTCCTTGCTTTTCTATCGATCATATATTAGATCTATAATTGATTATGGTAGTATTCTATATGGCTCAGCTTCTAAACATATTTTAAACAAAGTAGACGTTGTACAGAACTTAGGACTCCGTGTCTGTTTGGGAGCTATGAAATCAACTCCAAATAAAGCTTTACATGTAGAAGCTTTAGAAATTCCACTCAATTATAGAAGGAAATATCTCAGCCAGAAATTTTTAATGAAAATTCGTTACCTAAATATCGGTCTTTACCAAAATATTAACAAGCTGAATGTAGCGGATTTAACTAATAAATACTGGAAGCTAAAGAACTCTCCTCCACTTTGCGAGGCTTTTCGAGATCTGTTAAATTTTGACTGTGATTTTAACATGATTGATAGTTTTGGACTTGAAGATTTTCATTCTTTTTTACATACAGTTAAATTAGTAAAACCAAGTTACCATGAAAACAGTAATATTATCTCTAACATCTTAAGAACATTCTTAGATAATTGGCCAGATTCTATAAATATATATACAGATGCATCTAAGACGTTAGTTGGAACTGGATGTGCCTTTTTCATACCTGCTACTAAAACAGAAAAAATATTTAAGTTAGGCCATGATTTTTCTATCTTCAGTGCTGAAGCCATAGCAATTTATGAGGCCCTGCAATATTTTAAAGAATCAGAAGTTATTACTGCAACAATTATTTCCGATTCACTCTCTGTTCTTCTTGCTATTCAAACTATAGATTTTCCCAATAACAATTCAAATATTTATATCCTACTAATTAAGAAAATCCTTTTTGAAATTCATAAAAATAAAAGAGTGAACTTTTTATGGGTTAAGGCTCATATAGGACTAACGCATAATGAATATGTTGATAGTTTGGCTAAAAAAGCTATTGAATATGGTACTTCACATAATCGTAAGTTTTACATATCTGACTTAGTTAACACTATTAAGCATCGAGTTAAAAATCAGTGGAGTCAATCATGGCGAGATCTTTGTAAACAATCCAAATCTCAGTATTCACTGATTCAACCTTCTGTTCCAAATATATATTGGTTTAAAAATTATGTAGTACCTCGAAGATATATAACAACATTAATTAGAATGAAGTTTGGACATGCATGTTTCCCTCTACATCTAGCAAGAATTAAAGTTTTTGATTCAAATCTTTGTACAGAATGTCAGAAGGTTGGTGACTTAAATCATACTTTCTTTGAGTGCGCAAAATATATTCCATGCACATATAATTTAATCCAAGATTTAATAAAATGTAATGTTTTTCCACCTTTCAATGTATCCTATCTATTGTCTCTGAACAGCAAGAACATATATGATTGTTTAATGAAATTTATCTGTGAAACTAAAATTAACCTCTAAACTTATTAATCCTGATAATTTGGTATATTATGTACATATGAAAAAAGAAGAAGAAGAAGATACATAATGGAAAATGTGGTGAGCAACTTGGACAGTCCATAGCGGCCAGCTTTTGAACTGAGTAGAGAGCTGTAGAAGAGTTTGCTATGGAACTCTAAGGACCTCATTGCCTTCCTTATGTATGAACAGAGAACAAAAAAAGTTGTGACTGGCTAAATGACACCCAAGTCTATGCCATAAAAAAAATCACTTACACATATTTAATCATATTGTTTTGTATACCTTGTACATCATACTGGGTAGAGTAGAACAATTCCGAAGGTTAACGATCTTGGCTTAACGAGGGCTGGTTTAAATTTTTAGCAGAAATTGTAAACCGAAATATAAACAGGTGTTCATAGGTTCAATCCGCGTGATAACATTTTTAATATATCAGTTGTGATCGACATGAATAATCATCTAATTAAATATTACATTATTCGAAAGAAAGAGCGGATGATATGTGGTTGATGATTCATGACATAACTTCTGGAATTTGTTCATCATCTAATATATCCTCATAGTTTGATCGGATTATTGGTTGCGCTGGAGTCGACGAACAGGATGGTTTTGGCACAAACTCACTATATTCTAGTGGACGCTGCTATTCCACATCACCTTTTCTCACTACACTTGTGTCCACACTAGCAAACTCGTCTGAATTAGGGCTTTTTCGAAAATGCGATATAATTTTCGCGGATTTTTGAGAAATAATTTTTTCGGATATCTTTCTGGTAGCAGGAACACTGAAGTTGGAGATTTTCATTTTTGTTGATATTTTCACTGAAGGTAATATTTAAAATTAGACTGTGTTGAAGTCTTTTACTGTAAACTACTAATACAACTGCCTACATATTATTTTGTAGTACCCTTGTTCCCTTTCCTACTCCTGTCTCCCACTTAGAATTGCTTAGCTATTTTTGTAATACAACCAATGAAAAACAAGCCTTATTTTGTTACAGCAACCCACTCCCTACTCACCTCTTCCTAAAGGTAATTTGTGTAAAAATATAAAATTTAATAATTATCTTATTCGCCATCTGCCACCCATATAATTTTTTGCTAACTTCCTTACTTGAGGC